>NC_084974.1:23859112-23932634 GCF_963691925.1 Scomber scombrus
AGGTAAGTTGGATCCAAGATGGCGGTGTGCTTCCATTCAGATATTCAGAGGTTTTTCTAGGAGGGTTCGATTTAGTCGGGAAGGTCAAGAATTACAGACAAATGAGGATTTTGATCCACTTTCACACATCACCGTCCTCCCTATGACAGGCATCACAATCAAGAAAGGGGTGGGGGCTCAATTCTCTTTGACATATCCATCTACCCACAATCCTCCTGTGCACCAGAGTCATCTGATCAACAAACACCTGCACCCCAGCATCCAACCATGATTCCACAAACCAGCCAATCAGCATCTTTGACCTCTGGCCAAATCGTCTCAGCTCCCCTCTCCATGCCATCAGCTAAGCAGCTAGTGGCTTTTTTTTCCTTTTCCTTTTTGAGCTGTTGTTGCAAAGCCCCCTGGGAAATGGAGTCACAAATTCACAGCATGGTTTGACCAACCTCTTGTCACTCTCCTCCCACACACATCTTTCTCCATACGCCAACTAAAGAAGTTCCTCCGGCTTCCAGCAAGAAGGTCACAGCGTTTTGTGGTGTTTTTATAGTGTGTATTATAGAGACGTTACACACGACTGATGAGTTAGGTTCTTTGTTAACAAACAAACATATTGGTCTTCCAGGCAGCTAAAAGTAACCTATATTTTAAAAAAATAAATAAAATTGGGGAAAAAAAAATTTTAAACTACATTTTTACGGTGCATCAGTAAACTCACGCATACATGTTTACAGGGTTGCCACAACAAAATCTAAATATCAACTTTGTGTTTTGAACTGAAACCATATTGTGTAAGAAAAATGAGATTTTACTCACAGAAAAAAGGGGCAGATTGGACCTTTTTTTTTTTTGTTTCTTGGAGGCTGATCTGCGGGAGCAAAAATCTAATTTAATTGGTTGCTTTCAACTTGCAGAACGAAAACTGCAGAGCCAAAGAACCGCAATTTTCTGGGTGTATAATGTTAGACTGACCTCCTGTGAACCAGCAGCAGCAGAGACGGGAACTCACAGAGAGGTTAGAGTTGGCAAACAGTGGCCAACGAGCCAGATGGCCTCAGACAAAATTAACTATAAAATGTGAAATTCCCCCTTTCTGCATCCCATTAAAAATGTTTGCATGTTTTTGAAAGTCTGCTGTAGATTTGACAATCTGCAGTCGATCTAATAACAATAAATAAATGCATGTAGAGCAAAATGATAACAGGCCTTCTTCTATGCTCTGCTTATAAGGTCATAGACTACTGTACTATGAGCCAGGACTGTAATTCAATCAAGTTGGGAAACTTGTGAGAAACGATGAAAGCAGAGGCCAACATATTCACTTTTATTATGGATCAAGCTCCAAAACCCTGATTCCTACAACTCCCATAATGCCACTGAATATTGTCTTTTGTTAGTCTGGTAAGTGTCTTTCACCACCCAGTTTGTAACGTGTCCAGGCGTCCTGATTAAAACTTACTAAGTGTCCAGCTCAAACCATGATCCAGCTGGACACTGAATCTGGTTATTCAGCTCCAAATCTGACAATACAAGCAGTAGTAAAAGGAAGGTTATAGGTTAAATACATGAAAGTGAATTGGCTGAGTCTTTTTCCTTGTTTAGGTTGAGTGAGTTTATCATCATAATGTGAACAATAGACTGTGGTGTTGATTTATAGAGTCAGTAAGTCTGATAACCTTCTAAGATCATGACTGATGTGGTCATCAATAAAGACTGAATATAAAACATTGAAACTTTTACTTAAATTGTAGCCAGATACATTTTATATAATATACACCAATAGACAGCTCCTGATTAGCTCCACCTGTTAAGTATTAACTAAACCAATGAGGTTATTTTTTCCTCCAGAGCAGTTCTGCCTCCAAGAAGCATTTTGTCTATAACAAAACCATGTCTGGTTCTATGTCTCGTTTCTTAAAAGGTTAATATGCAAGTGGGGAAAAACAAACACTGCTAGTGTGTTTCCAACTTCTCTCCTCATCAATGAGTCCAAAATAGGCCATATACTCCAGTGTTGTGATGAATGTTAATGTGCCTTAGATCAGCCCCCGAAGGTGTTGTAGGTTGTCAGAAGCACAGATGCCTCAGAGGATACAGGAGGTAAGTTGCTCACAGTGATTTCTCAACCTGAGAGAGGTTAAATGGTATTTTTGTGTACGAACATGCCTGCAAAATCTCAATACATGATGTATCTAAACAGACAGAAGATGCTGCTATCTGATGCACTTTGTTGTTTTTTTTTCCAAAATCCTGTGCATTATGCAGGGAGCGATTAGAGCTCAGCTGTGCCCTCGTAAGTACAGTAAACTTAGATTTCTCTGAAAGCAGCTTCACATTGTCAGAACAATGAACACCGTAGCAGTATAAAGGCAAGGAAAGCCCTTTGTACCAGTGCCACAACACAGCTTGTGTATAAAGGAAACATCCTGTTGTATTCAATCATTTCCTGCATTTAAAAAAATGGCTCCAGATCAGTGTTGAATTTAAAAGCTACATGAGCAACAATGTTGTCAGAAGATTCACAGATTAAAGAGTTTTATCACATTCATAGACAAACATATATATATTAATCATATATTAACATATATTAATCCAAAGTGTAATTGAAGGTATCGACCATTTGTGTGATTCATTTCTATAAAAACCAATGCCATATAATATCCAGTAGAACTTTTTTTTTTCTAGGTGTTGTAGTGTATTTTTGTCACTGTCGCCCTACTTTAGTGCAGAAGGCTAAAGCTTGCACAGATTCATTGGCTCTGTGAGCCGCAGAGGAGCCTGTGTGACAGCTACCCTGATAAACTAGCTGTGTTACTGCAGGTCTGGCACCAACATATAGATCACAGGCTTCTCTGAAAACTAAGGCGCGCGGGTGCCACTCATGCTACGATTGTCGTTGATCATCTGCGGCAACCATTACAAACAAGAACGATAAAATCCTCAGTTTGACTGCCATCACAAACAGTCAGTGTCATTTAATGAATCATAAAATGAAACATCCAGCCAGGAAATGTCTCTACTTCTTAAGTGCAGCTCTTTAACTCATGCTAGCCAGTGTTAGCTAGTTATCCGTCTTTGTCAGCAGCAAAACACCTGCTACTGCTATTAGTGCATGTATTCTCTTGCAGGCTGCACATTGATTTCCCTCCCTCCTCATATGTTCTTTTTACTTTTTTTTTTAACATGTTCCCTCGTTCATCGGAACTCTAAGAATAGATCCCAGTAAAACCCAAAGGACATGTTCACAGGAATTCCCAGGTTGTCCCTATGAAGTCTTGCAGAAGTAGGAATCAAGATAAATTGGTTTAGGCTTACTTTTTTTTGCAGAGATACAGCTCTTCCATTACATGTGTAGCCTATATTTCTGAGTCCATTCTGGACCTTCATGGCCAGTATAAAGTATATTCCAGTTTTCCCATTGGACTATAAAGCTGTGACCTTGTTCCTGAGGATTAATGTTGACCTTCACTGTGGCACCTTTTTGCAAGTAGGCCAAATGTTTGAGTTGTCCACCTGCAGGTTTAGGATCTGAATTGGACCAAATCGTGCAACAAGCAGAGAAAATCATACCTGTACTGTAACAGAGCAGGTATAATGACAGCAGTGCACTTCCACAGCGAAAGAAAAATGTCTGTTGCATCTTAATCCCGTGATGCAGGGAGGCATAAAAAGGACAAGCTGAACCTAGAGAGCACTGGAGAGAATTATTTATGTTGTGGGACCGTGAATACTGGATGTCTCTGCCTCCACGAATGCCCTCGCTCTCCCTGGGGAAAACCCTGTTTACAAAAAAGAAAAGGATGCACGGTTTCAAAGGGCGCTGCGACATTAGCAAATGAAATGTCAGCATTCCCTCTAAACTGTTAGTGTCTATTAGTAATCATTAAAAATGAGTAATGTAATGAGTCCCACAGAGGATTCATGGTTCTTGATGGAAGAGACAGAGTTTAATAGCACAGTAGACGGCTCATGGCAGAACACCGACCCTCTTTTCTTTCTTAACTGACACTGGAGGGAGTCAATATCTAATTCATGCTGTTTAATGAATGTGGTTTTGTGATGAAAGAAGTGGAGGGCTGAGGACACGCAATAGCCGATCAATATATTAAATGGCAATCAGCCGAAGCACTGGAAGATCAGTGTCAGCAATAGCAACCTCCAAGATGGAAGTCAATCACAGTGATCAATTTAAAAAGCTTTAAAAAGACATTTTTAGAACAAAGTGCTGTTGGTTGCTAAATTTAAGATAAAAAAGTCAAATATTATATCAAATAATATACTATACAAAGTTATTCAAATAAATATGTCACTTGCTTGTTTCTCCTACTACACAAATGTTGTCTTTTTGGGGATGAGGTTATTCAAATAAATATGTCACTTGCTTTTTTCTCCTTTATGTAGCAGCAATCTGAGGTGTCACACTGCAATAACGTCTACTTAACAACACATTACATGAGGGATAAAATGCATTCATAGTGTCTATAATTAAAATAATTTCTTCATATTTATCTTATTAGTGTTCACTTAATAAGTTAAAACTCTGTGGTCACTTGCAGCTAAGGTTAAGAGTCTGTTAACCCCCCACTGGGATCAAACATACTGTCTGTACTGTATGATTCTTTTTTAAACATCCACCATGTCTCTTTAAAAAAAAACAGGAGTGTCAGGGAGTGAAAATCAGAAATAATCCTGCAGATCTGTGCTTTTCTTTCCAAAAACTGTGAAATCTTCTGAAGCAATGATATTCTACCTTATCAAGATGCATCTCCACCATTTTAATGTTCACAGCAATCAACCGAACAATGCCCACCACTCTCCACTGCATAAGAACTTGTTTTTTTTCTGTATTTCTATTTTCACCCACTTCCCTCTCTGCCATCCTTTCTTTCAAACAGCCTGCCTTACATCTCGGTACGAGGGGCGGTGGTGGTGGTGGTGGTGGTGGTGGTGCAGCCTTTTGCCAGCATAAACAGCAGATGTTTTGAATCTAAAAAGATACACAATCATTTAATCCCTGGCAATTCATATGATGAGCATAGCATTCTAATTGAATCCACAGTGGAAGGAGGTTCACTTGAAGGGTTTCATTCCAAAAAGGGCTTTATTTAAAGGTTTTTGAGGAGGGGAAACAAAAACAAAAAACGAAGTCACAAATTAAGATGACATTATCTGGTTTTATAAGATCTTTTATGAGAACGTTTTAATTTTATGTGAAACCGAATGCCAAAAAAAAGCTTTATATCTGCCGTGCAGGTCTCTTTAAGGATGGAGCAGAGAGACAGATTAAGGTAACAATACACAGTTTGTTATTGATCTCGCAATGCTTCTTTTCAGCAGCCATGTTCATTTTATTTAAAAGGAATTGTTTCTTTGTTTGCTGTGAATTTATAACATCAAAGGTTGCATGAATGCATAACTCTTTTATTTTATTTTGCTTCCCATTTTGGAATAAAATATAACATATTCAGTAAAGATTAAACGGATGATGCATTTCAGAAGCAGTTAAAATAAAAGTGCTGATTTAGCATTTTGGATTGTAACCCTTCAAGTGATATAAAGAAGATTTATGACCTTTTAGATGTGAATACACGCCAAAATTGAATGTATGCCGAAATCACTTATTACTTATGAAATCCTAAAATAAAGCATTTTTTTTAATGCAATATATTTTATATGAAATTTAAACACTGATTCTCAGAGTTTAATAAGATATTGACTTTTAAAGATATACATATAACTTATACATTATAACTTAATGAAATTTTTATTCAGAGTATTTTTTGGCAATTAAAAACAATTTGTAGTTAAACAGAAAGCTTTAATTCTGCTATTTTAAATCAACTATAAAAACTGTAAAAAATACAAATAAAAATAATAAAAAGAAAGAAAGGGTGGGTGTCTACATAGATGTTAACGTGTGTTTACCCAAATTTGAATTACAATTTTATCCCACAAAAGTAAACGAGCCAAAAGTGATCTTTAAATGGAATGTTAAATACTCAATGAATATTACCTCCAGTATTTAATATTCGGTGATCTCATATAACAGTTGTAGGATAAAACTCGCTCATCATCACCTGAGAGACGCATTTTTCCCAATGTGAAACCTCTAAAGATATGTAAAGTGACCTCAAGAGTGAAATACACACATACTAAAAGCTAAATGCTAACCTGAGCCAGTTGCATTAATAAGAGTAATAATTTAGAGTACAGTAATATATTAGAGACAGTAGAAATCTTCAGTGCCAGCATCTTTGGATCCGAACATTAATTCATTTTAAATTACTCAACATCTTTCATCCATAATTTTTTCCTCTAATTTACTGAACGCCAGTCAGCTGAGCTAAATCCTGAACAATGATTGTACTTTTTGTATGCTGTGTCTTCTGCTGTGGTAACATTTCAGCTCAAACTTACTGATAAACATTTATTTGACATGAATCTAAATGTTCCCTAAAGACGACATTTACTGAATGTTTATTATGTGTAACAAATATAGGTCATACGTTTAAATTGCATTGCAAAAGCTGTGATTTTAAAAAGCACTGTAGCGTATACAGTGATTTCTTTATCAATTTTATGGTACATAATATGTTCTGCAATCTTGCAGTTGATGTTCCTTTTCTTTTGTTTTTGTTTCTTGAGCCTATGCTTTAATAAATACATTTTCTATGGTACAAAAAGGGACGTCTACGCAGTGCTTGATGTGTCCAACCGGTGTTGCTGTGGGTGCAAAACCAGAATGCAAATAAGTGCTGCTCCTCTCTTCTCTGGTGTTTTTTTTTTATTCACAAAGAACATAAAAATATAATTTCTACATACTCTGCGTCTATTATTTCTCAGATTTCTTCCTTGGCACTTGTGTCTGTTTTGTTATGTTGGCAGGAAAGAAAATGGAGCCTGTTGCACCGAAGGTAAGACGCATTAGGAGCGGCTGCGTGAAAGACTATCTATACACTCACACGCCATGTTATAATTAAAATGATTCACTGTAATCAATCCTCTTTTATAGTAATTTCATATTACATAGATTAGATTATACACATAGGTTAGATTATTATTAGATTATGGGTAATATGAAAGATGGTGCTCGTAGCAACAAACCCTCAAATAATTATTACCCAACTACACAGGTTTTTCGTGTCCTTTAGCTCATTATTTTGTTTTTTACGGGCTACAAATTAACCCTGTTCAGTCTCAGGGCCCTTATAGCATAATTTTCTGCAAAAAAGCTCTAAAAATTCACTGTAGGCTACCTACAGCAACAAGCTGCAGACAGTCAAAGTCAAAGAGAGTAGCTAGTGAACACATCAGAGCATTTATCAGCTAAAGAGCCCCAAAACAACTCAAAATAATTATTAATGTTGCTTTTTATCTCTTAGATGTGTAAAAAGATACTTTTGTGTTTACAGCTGCCTGATATTCGGTCAATTTTGGAAGAATCAGTAGATTCAAGAAACAATAGTGTGTCGTTCTGTTCTCAAGATCAACAACAATCTCAATACGTGACTGGAGTCTTTGTAACAAAAGTGTCTGAGGCTCATGGGTATTGTAGTATTTAGAGCCATCCGCCATGTAAAATACCCAGAAAAAAATACATTTCTCAAAAATGATGCTGAAATAATTTTTAAAAAGATGGCAATAGCATCATTAAATTATCAATGAGATTACTGTGAAAATAGGAATACACCCTGTCCCACTTTGCAGCTCTATAAAAAGTGCATTAATATGTGTTTTCAGATGGTGATTATATCCCAATTAGTTCCGTCGACTCTCTTTAGAGTTCCAAGCAGCCAAATAAAGAAAGGTTTTTTTTTTTTTTTTTTTTTTTGGTTGTGACTTCACCTACTCCAGCCTTGCAGAGCAAAATTATCTCTGATTTAAATGGTGGATACGAAAGTGTGTTCTGATGCATCTACAGCGTCTGTGTGGGCCAAGGAGGACAGATCAGCATAATTATGATACAGGCAGCTTCTACGGAATAAAACTGTGAGACTCTATGTGTGTGTGTGTGTGTGTGTGTGTGTGTGTGTGTGTGTGTGTGTGTGTGTGTGTGTGTGTGTGTGTGTGTGTGTGTGTGTGTGTGTGTGTGTGAAGGAGTGTGAGGAAGATGGCCAACAGGAATTAGTTATGTTGCCTTAATTTGCATGTGTGTGTTTAAGATAGAGAGAGATGTGAAAGAGAGACTCGTCACAGTGTGTTTCTGAAATGTGTGTGTGTGTGTGTGTGTGTGTGTGTGTGTGTGTGTGTGTGTGTGTGTGTGTGTGTGTGTGTGTGTGTGTGTGTGCCCGCGCGCATGTTTGTCTGTGTGTAGAGTGACTTTGACACACTTTTACCTTTCTTATCCAACTTGATCACAGCTCCAGTTCAAGTCATAAAAATCTATTCAGTACAAAAGGAGTGAAGCTCTTTGGGATCATCTGTGTAACGGAAAAATAATAATCTTGTAATAATACAGAGCTCGTTAATGAATGAGGCTTATTAGTGTTAACAGAGGAACAATGTACATTGGAAAGACTGAGGCTCAACCTAATGTGTCAATTTTACACATTACACAAAGTGAGTCATCAGCAGCAAATTAACTTAATGCAAATGATGCGGTGATTTCCTCATTGTCTGCATGTTTCAAATTTACATGATGCTCCACAGCTACCTGTAACATGCTCATTTAAAGCAGATAATGAAGAGTGTGAGGATTAAAACTTGGAATTAGTGTATAATAAATAATAATAACAAATAGTATATACAGGAAAAGCTGTCAAACTCCTCCAGTTGATTTTCACAGTATAATATTATTATCTTATTGTCTGAAGTTAATTTCATACTTTTATATTTGTGTTATTTTTAATATTGTTTAACAGTGATGAATGTAACACATTTGAAACATTTTTTAATTTTGAGACAGTCTTGTTATTGCTGAAAAAAGTTTCTGATTAATGATTATTCAGTTCACAAAAAGCTGAGTGATGCTTATTTAGTTAAAAAAAAAGGTTCTTGGATACTGTGTCAAAGCATTTTTTGAATTATTGTTAATCAATAAATCAGATAATTTACTGACTAAGTAGTACTAAGCAGTTCATTAACATCTTGTTCGAATAAAATATAACAATGATCAAACTCATGTCGGACTCTGAGACACATCGACTGTTTTAGGGCTTAATCTGCTATAGACGCTGAAGTCTCAAAGTTTATGACAGATGGTGGAAAATCTCTTGCACTGAGTTCTACAGTTCAGGACATTTGTCATCACATTAACAAAATCTTCCAGGTAGAATAAGCGGATAAACATCTGTCCACTATAAAATGCAAATATTACAAATAGTTCTTTTATGGATTAAATGCCTGCTATTTGTTTTTATCAAATTTAAGACCCACTTTTTTAATATGGCTTTTAATTTGAAACTTTATTTGTTTTATTTCTCTTGCTATAATTCATTTGTTTTCTATTCTTATTTTCTTGATGGTTTTCCTCTACATAACTTACTTTTTATGTCTGGTTTTACTTCATCACATCTCCTCTTAGTTGTTTTACTATTTGTATTCTCTTATTATTTGTATCTTTTATTTTCCTTTTAAAATCCAACCTGACACTTCTGGTTTTACTCACTTTATTTTATTTTATTTTATTTTATTATTTATCTATTATATTTTTCTCACTGCAGATTCACGAGAATTATGACAGCGTTTCCTTTGTTCCTTTTTTTAATGAATCATTATTTATAACATAGTCTTTTATTATTTGAGTGTGGATCTGGGTGGTGTGTGGGGAGTGTGCATATTGGGGTTTTTTATAATGTGAAGCACTTTGTGTTACATTGGTATGTATGAAAAGTGCTATACAAATAAAGTTTTATTGATTGATAACAGTAGACCAGTGAAAAAATGATATCATGATATTAGATGTTGCAATGTGTGTATAACCAAAGCTAAACTTTAAATTTGTTTTCATACATAATGAAAAAGTTTAAATCCAGGGCTGTGAACTATTACTATTGTAGATACTGAATATTCTCCTCTCTTCTTTTTTTAGCTTTGTGAAGTTTATTTCACAAAAAAACATCTCCTCATATTAATCTCCCTGTAAGTCACTCTGGTGCATCTAGTGGTGACATCACTGCAAAAAGTCGTGGTGGTTGGTTACGTCCAAAACGGCGTGAAGAAATGAAGTAGAAGAAAGTCGAAGATTCACATGAACTGCGGAGGAAATTTAACTTCTTAGTAAATGCACAACAGCTGCTGCTCTGTATGATGGATTCACGCTTTTAAAAAAGGAGAGCACTCAAGATGGTGCGATGCTTCATGCCAGATTGCTCCAGTATGTACACTATATACATACTTTACCTCCCCCCATATGAGCTCTGAAGATATTTGACATTATAGCCACTTATAGTTCATATTTTAATTGGTATCTGGCATCAAGCAAAGTTTTAGACTAGGAAAAAAAAGTGCATAGAAACAGTTTATTATTGTCGTTGTTGTTCTATATTTACAGAAACAATCTTTCTTCACCTTGCGGCTCTGCAGATCACACAAACCCACCAGGAAACATTAGTCTGTCCACAGTTTATGAGGAGCCAGCGGCCCTCCTCGCTCACAGCCTGCACTCTCAAAACAACACGGTTGTTCAGAGGGCCAAAAATGGCTCTTTGGCCGTTACTTATGTGAGAGAAGAAGAAAAAATATAAATGTTGTTATTGTTTAATGTACTGTCGTGATGATCTAATGGCCCTTAACTCCCACTGTTACTATAAGTCATCCGTTTACGGTCTCAATATTTAAGTATAAGTTAAGAAACTACATTTCGACATGCATGTGTGGGGGAGAAGTCATTTTAAAACTATTTTAGAGTGTGCTGCCTTTGTGACTGTTTGGCTTTCTGGTTCTACCGCGTTAAGTTTAATTCCAGCAACAACATGACAAAAGTAGTTTCCAGTACATTTGATGAGATAAATTGCAGGGGTGTTTTGTGTATTAACATCCAGTTTACGAGAAATAGTAATGACTTTGATGACAAGAAAAAGAAGAAGAGAGCAATAAACTACCACTGCTTTCATGTCCAAAGACTTCTTCTGTGATAACCAGAAGATCCACTTGAAGCCAGCCCAACAGAGTTGTTTTTAATCACAGTGCAGCAGCCTCTCATCACGTCCCATTCTGCCCAGCGGGGTGGACTATCCACCTATCTCTGAGACCCCCACAACATCACACGAACCCTGCCGGGAGACGTTGAACTTTAAGGGACGTGTGGAAGCCAGCCAGAGAACAGAGAAAACCACAGCAGACTGTCCTGACTGCCTCAGGCTGCTACACATCACAGTCACACAACTAAACTCACACGCACACACACACACACACACACAACTAAGTTCTTACTTTTTGTTTTATTTAATGATCACAATGCCGGTAGAAGGGATGTGACTATTTGTTTGTCCGTCTGTCAGCTTCAATCTCTCAGACAAATAATGCTGACGGACCCAAGAGAGGAGCGTCTGTTGTTCGAGCCAAAATTTGTTTAGTTCAATTTTTTTTTAAAGGGAAAACAAGCTGACAGGTGTTCTGGCTCAGGGGTAGACTGCATCAATCATGGAGGGTGATGCTGAATCTGCATATCATTGAGGGAATAGATGCCGCTGGATGGTCTGAGCCCAGTGCACCTCTCATGGATGATGTAACAACTAAGGAGCGATAAAGAAGATGAAGTGAAATCTACTTTTATTCATTAATGTAAGACAATAAACTATGAAGACTTCTGAGGAGGGAGGATATTTTTGACAGGTGATCCCATGATTCAAACATCTGGAAATCTTCCTAGACATTAGGGCCGAGTGATATGACCAAAATCTCAAATTATATCATATACTGATAATGATATCTATCCTTATACACGCATCTTAATACAATGATTTAGGAGTTGCACCATAGCTTTATACTAGCCCACAACGGCTCTAGGTGGCTTAAGACGAGCAGCAGTGACTGATGTTCAAGGCTGTTTTTAATTGTCTTTTCTTTTTTTTTTGCAAAATGTGGGAAATACTTGATAACGTCAGCTCGCACATCATTAAAAATGACAAGTAAGATATCACTGTAGATGATATATATGGCACATCCCTACTAAAGGGATTTTCCTTTTCAAAGAAAGACAGTGAGGAGTGATTTTACTATTCAATGTTAGTCAGAGACACACTGCGCTCGACTCTTTGGGGGAAATCAGATCTGAATTTGAGCAGCAAGGAGGATTCTGTTAGGGGAATTTATTGCCTCTAATAAACACATAAACATTCAATCTTTATTAAATTAGTAATGCCAAAATCTTAGCACATAAGACAGAGGTTGGAATCATAGAGAACAACCCTATCATGTGTGATTAAATTGCAACAGTAAATAAGTTTTTGCTAGAACCATAATGCTGTTTTTTCTCTCAACATAATGAGAAAGTGTTGTTAATTAATGTATTGGCAAGTTGCAAAAATGTTGATAATGAACAAGTGTAGTGTTCTTTCTTTTTATTTTTATTTTAAAAAGGTATCAGATCTTGCAGTAGAAACTACAGCAATATTAAACTTTGTATGCTTGTGTTTATGCACTGATAGGACTTGGTTAATGTTTAAGAAAGTTCATTGTGGCTCTTGGTTTCATACTGGAATATGAATTTGTTGCTTAAACTGAACCACATGCAGGACTCAGGATGTGAACTCTGGTCTCTGGTGTCTTATATTTCCACCATCCACCCTCACTTTATCCCTATGACTGCAGAGTGATATATGCTAAAGGCAACGTTTAATTCATTAAAAAAAAAATGCCTGTGAACATTATCCAGGCAGCGATCACTGGAGAGAAATAAGGAAAACAATTCATTAGTATAAAGGTAATTTCTAAGAGACAGGGGTTACATTATCAGCAACTATTCTGGGTTATTATCTTGTCAGAATATGACTTTAATCAAGACAAATTAACTCAACTGTCAGTCATGTTTGATGCATTGGGACTAATGTGAATGGTTTGGCACACAGTGAACTGAGGTAAGAGCTTAAAAAAACAGTGCCCCCCTTCTGTTTAGAGTAAATCAGAGTTAAGTGTCAAGTTTTAATGTCTGCAAGAACACGATTGGACTTTATTAGTCAGCTGGTTGCCAGACAGCAGATGAATGAGTCAGCGATTATGAAAAATGAAGAAATTAAGCTCCATTAATGGTTTTGTTTGATAAAAGGCCCAACAATAATTATTAATAGATCTCCAAGAACTTTACAAAAACACATAACTCCTTTCTTTCTTTTATCTTTCTTTCTGTTTAATGGAGGTATAAAGAGAACTGGATACAGAGTCAGAGGTGTTCCTTCCTATGAAAGCTGCTCAGTGGCGTATGAAGCTAAAAAAAAAGTTCTTTCTGGTTCTTCCTTTTCCGCTTTGCTTCCGCATCCAAGCCAACTACTTCCAGTTTTGCTCTTAGAGTAACTTGAATAGGAATAAAAATGACTTTCGAAGTGTGATCGGATCGAACGGATCACATTGTGATAAGTATTATTATTTCGCAGGATTTGTGACGCTCAGAAAAATGTATCCACTGATTTACAGACGTGTCTTTCAAGTCTATGGAAAAAAGTCTTTTGGTCCCAAAAGCATCACGTGATGTAATTACACAATTTGGCCTCTATGTCAAATTGGCTTCAAAGCCCAGCACTCTTCCTGGATTCGCTTTTAGCTTCCTCTTCCTTTACTTCCTCCTTGTGTCCTTCTACCGCTGTTCCATAGAGAACGTACTGACCTGTACCAGTGTGTGGTTTGCTAGATGCACAGTAGCAGAGAGGAAAGCACTTCAGAGGGTCATCACCACGGCCCAGAAGATCATTGGCTGCCCTCTCCCCTCCCTGGAAGATCTCTACAGCTCCCGCTGTCTCAATAAGACCCATCCCACCTGGGTCACACTCAGTTTTAACTGCTAGCCCTCAGGCAGACGTTACAGGACAGTTAAAACACGGACAAGCAGGTTAGTAAACAGTTTTTATCCAAGAGCAATACCTGCTCTAAATGCTCCAAAAATCTGATCATGTAATAACTGCAACAGCAATTTTGAGTGTAATATCAAAGGGAATTGTGCAATACTGATTGCAGTGAGTGGAACGTTTGTGTGTGTGTTATGTGTTTTAGTTAGTTTAGTATTTAGTAAGTTTTAGTACTAATTACTCATTAATGTTATTCCTTTACAAGCACCTTCTTTCTTTTTTTTATTTCAATTTCGTTGTACATGTACAACAATAATTACTATTCTGATTCAGATTTCCTTTCTTTGCATTCTCCCTACATCCATCATTTCTTTCCTTTCACCTACATTTCTTCCTCTCCTTCTCCTCAGCCTCATTTACCTCTTGTCTTTCCTTCACTCTTTCTCCCTGTCTTTCACTCTTACTGTATGTTTCTCCCTCAAAGATAATAAACTTTGGGGACTTCAAATCCCAGCGCTCTCCTGGGGGCTTGTTCTGTTCTTCCTGGATTCCCTTTTAGCATCCTCTTCGTCACTTCCTCCATTTCTTTCTGCTATTTTGCCTTATCTCCTTTCTTCACATTCTCCTTAACTCCTCTCCTTCTCAATCTACTTACACCCATCCTTTCTTTCCTTTCACTCACCTTCCTTCCTTGCTTCTCTTCTCCTCTGCCTCATTCGTTACCTTTAGTCTCTTCCTTCACTCCTATGTTTCTCCCTCCTCCATTGTAACAATGGATAATGGAAGATTACAGTAGAAAGAGAATAAACTTTGGAGACTAAATGGGTTTCAAGACAGATTTAGTGGTTTGGTGAACTTGAGCTAACCTTGAATCTCTGCATTCCTCGACGCTGCTTTTAAGCTATTACGTTCCCTGGTCATTTAATAACTGAATGATAATCTGATCAGGCTAAGTTCTCAAAAATAAAGAGGATGAAACAAAGCTTTCTTTATTCCTCTGGGCCAGACAGACGACATTTTGAAGGGGTTTCAATAAAATAAAATGCAACAAAGTAAAATTTCATTTCATTTTGAAATTCAACAGGCATTAGAAAAATTAGAGAAATAAAAAAATCTGAGAAATGTCAGCATCAGTAGGCAAGGTCTTACAATACACAACAACTTTAAATACTTATTTCACAAGCTTTTGGTATTCATCTATCATTTTCACCATTGTGATGATCTTGACCAGCAACAAGGCAAATATTTAGTCCCTCACACCCTGCCAATAATCTGTTTATTTGCGACAGATGCATCACAGCTCTGCAAATACACTGAAAATATCTGCTGACTATATTCAGTTTGAGTTATGATGGTAAAGATGGAGAACCTAGCAGAGTAACTATGAGATACAGGTGCAAATATAACCTCACAACACCTTTCTTCGAATTGGTTCATCTGAGAACAGTTTGGAAATGCAGCAGAAAAGTTCAAATTAAGGTAAAAACTGAAGGAAATCCTTTAGAGACACAGAATTGAACCAAAAGGACACATTTAAAATAAACATTCCTGTCAGAGATGATTTAGACACAAAAAACTTAAGAAATGCATGAGTTTTGAGGCTTTTCAGACGCCAAAAAAACACATCCCACAGTATTAGATGACAGACTTTAACAACTCTTCCTACATTTACACCTGACATTGGAATGTGATCTGTATGGATTTGTTATCACGATAAGGAAAAGCATGTGGGAGTAAAATGCACTCGGAGCACTTTGGGATTGGAGTGCGGACAATTGTGAAAAGAAAAGAAAAAAAACAGAAAGCATTTTAATAGCAGGTTTAAATGCAAAGACCTGTGGATCAGATGTCATTATGTATCCAGATACAGATCACGTTTTAATACCAGGTGTAAATGCGGCCTGTAGAAAGGTTGCACGGTTTTCTTTTTATTCTTTTATTCAGACACAGTCAATGCCACAGATGTGATATAATTGGCCTTAAGTTGAGCTAGGTTTGACAGTTATGCAGAGTCCTCAGCATCAGTGGTCTTATTAAAAGTGAAAGATAAACTGAATCCAGGTAAAACTGATTTTTTCTTATGCTAAGTTGGCCACCGATCAGCTTCACTGCCGCAGTCAAAGAGTCAACTATTATTATCCACTTTTCCCCCTGCACAGATGTTTTCCACCTTGTCTAGTGATTCTAACTCACTTACTATAATCTCAAGGCCTCCACTGCCCCCTTTTGTTCTCTTCTGAGCCCCCTTTTGCCTGTTTAAAAAAAAACATTTAAAATGTCAGCGTTAATTATACTGGGACACAGACAGCCAGCTGGGCAGCGCTTGAGGAAGATGAAATTGTGTCAATTCAGACGGAGCCACTTGTTTTCGAGGTCAGGGGGTCAAGTGAATGTATTTTGCTCTGTGAAAAATGGGAGCCTGGAGGAGCGGCTGAGTTTTATAGACGGGCAGTCGGAATACAAAGGGACTATTTATGCAACACACTCAGCATCGGCTAATCCCCCTTTTATATAAGTCAGCTTATGGAGCGACAGACCTTCTCAAAATAGGAGGTTCAGTCGACAAATATGACTAGAAAATGCTGTCATCATTACACAGAGAGGCACAACATACAGCTTCTGTGGCTAAATAACATTAAATCTATCTTATGTTACCACCATATTACATTAACAAGACATTGCTTTGTAAAGTTGTTCTATATTATCTATAACTGTGATATAAACAATTATATAACAAAGTCTTTTGAAATAAAAGTGAAGGAAAGATAACACTGACAGTATGGAAGTGAAGGATACTATCACTTTTCTGCTGACCAATTTCTGTGAATTACATAACATATAGAGCTCTTTATGGGTTATTGTGAATAGCAGTAGAGTTTTTATAAGTGTGTAAAGATAGATGTAGGTCAGAGAAGGTAAATCTGTACACTACTTGTTTTTTTAATCTAAACAGTATTTTCTCATTTTGATTAAAAAAGTATTTTGATGCAAAGATGACATTTTGTATATTTCAGGCATGAAACACATAAAGAAAGCTATATAATCAATATTCTGACTGAATCTAGATTTTAGTTGTACTTAAAGCTCAAGCTCAAAAATAAGCATTTTAAGTTTGTCTGAGTCACAGAGATGAAAGTAACAAAGTACATTTAGTGAAGTTCTGAACTTGTATACTGCTTTAATTTTCTGGTACTTTTTCCTCCATTACAGTTAATTTCAGAAAGTTTTCCCGTTACATTCACCTGACAGCAGTAATTAGGAGTTACTTTGCAGAGTTAAGTTCATTAAATATCACTATTTTTGGATACAAATCTAAACACATGTAAACTTTTCAATAATTCTGTAAAACAGCTTTAAAAATGATCAAATTGCTGATTTGCGCATCCAGAAGACGTGAAGTAACCCTCACATTAATTTAGAGTTCCTGATTAATTTAAGTATTTTATCTCTTTTAAGCTGTTTTGATCCACAAACTACTGAAGAAAATATCTGTCTGTTTAGCTGCAAGATCACTTGCCACAACCTTATTTGGACCCAATTTTCAGTCCAACATTTCTGGGACACCAAATATTAAAAAAAAAAAAAAAAAAAAAAAACTTTTCATTGCTATTCAGTGTGGGATTGTGGGTATTGTGCATAGTTTAATTGCTTTTTTAATGACAGAGATGTATTTTAGTCTACAGTCACCACTACAGGCTGCAGCCTCATTGTCTCCTTTGGGTGATACACTCCTGCTCCAAACCAACAACAGCCAATCAAACTACTAAATTTAGTTTACTGCACATTAAAGGAGGACTCACTTTGCTATGAACGCAACTGAATTATTATTAGCATTATTATTATTATTATTATTATTATTAACTATTATTTTTCCTCAAAAGACTAAAACGATGAATAAATACATGTAAACAGATAAGATAACAGTGAAGTTAAAACAATTTGCAATCAATTAAAACAAGGTCTGAGAATGCAAAGTCACATTGAAAGTTCAATTCAAGGTTCATGAAGTTTAAGGATCACACAATTTAATTAACAGGGATGGAAGAAATAATCAATTCTCATAATAATCACAATTCTTACCGTCTACAATTCTGAATTGATTCACAGATACCAAAAGTCTATTTTTGTATGCGGTTAATAACGTTGTGTTGACAGGGTTGAAAAAATGCAGCAGAGTGCAGCTCAAAGTGGAGTTATTTTGTAGTTTATCTTCAAAAAGAGACCGTCTGGGACTATTTTGAATTTTATAACTTATAAAAGTGAAGTGTTTATTATTTTGATAAAACTTCATACACCACTATCACCCAGGAGTGTAGCGGGGTGGAGCATCAAACTCCAGCACAGCAAATGAGCCAACACACTGCAACACTTTCAGCCAACTCTGATCAGGTGGAGAAAATAACTCATTTAAAAAGCCCTGCAGCTGTTCAGAGCTCTGGATAGTGATGGTTTCAATGGTGCTGGTGCTGGTGCTGCAGTGAGAGCATTTCACACCCACACACCGACGTCTGTGTTTCTAAAGATGTTGCATACTTTCATTTCATTATTCTCATGTAGGCAAAAAACTGTAACACACTCCCAAATTAACACATCTAACTTCTTTGAATTAAAGTGCTGCATACCCTTTTTTCTGTTTGTCAGAAAATAACTTTAATCAATACCAGTTATCTTAACAGCCGGTTATGTTTAATGTATTGGGAATAGTGTGAATGGTTTGGCACACACTATACTGAATTACAAGCTTAAATAATGTGCCGCCTTTCTATTTATTGGATAAAGAATCGAGTTTTGAATCGAGTCACGACACCAAGAATAAAAAATTAAATCAAATAGTGAGATTCCTAAACATTCCCATCATCAGACCTTGTTTGCTAAAAAAGGACTTCGATGAGAGTTTGTGGGCCAGAAAAAAACAAAAAACTAGCTAAAGGAAGCTAGAGCTGAGGGAAACTGATGAGTCAGTTCATCACATCTGATCTATTATTAATACACAAATATTAATAAGCTTTAATGACAGTAAACAAATGGAAACCTTCACTTATAATAATAGGACTGTAATGTACTTGTAAAGGATTTAAGTACTTCATCATAATTCTTTAATGATGCAATGATGGAGGCTGCTAACTAACACGGAATGAAACATAAACTTAGAGCAGAAATAGACTTGCATCTGTTTTCCACAATATGAGAGCTATTGGCAGACAGGAATTATGTTTTCTGGAGTTTCTGGAGAACTTTAACTTCTCCTGGATCACTCTCAACACAGCAGCTGTGAGTTATGGAAGGGGAAAGTGTTATTAATCCGTTTTACCCACCATTAACTGTTTCCACTGAACAATCACACTTTGCTGGACTTCCAGTCTTGAGGACTCTGGGCAGAAGGGCTCGTCTGCCTCAACCCACAGGCAGATGGCTGCCCAGCAGGACTTTTGAGGCGATCGGCAGCCCTCCTCCGATGGCCAATTCGTCTTTCATCCAGCAGCCTGAACCCTGACCCCCAAGTCTAAATGAGGGCTTGCACACACAAGGCACTCTGGGAAGGCAGCCCTACGAGATCAGTCATCACGGGATGTGAGAAGAAGCCCCAGAAATTTTAACCGTGTTTTGATAACACTGACTTTTAGTTTTATAATTAGTATTGTATTTATACTATCTAATAAATGGTTAACTTCCTTCTTTAAGTCCTCCAAACAGAAGTGTTTTCTTATCTGACACCCCTATCGGCCATCATTTGTCTGCACCCTCCCAAAACCATTGTAAGTCACTGTTAAAAAATAATTACATTGTGTGATGTGTTGTGCTAATGTTTGGTTTAAAATGTAGTATTTAGTAAGTGTAGGAAATCTTTGTCATCATAGTTACAATAATAAATACATGTTTAGGGGATGATCATAATTTTAACAACTATTTGACTTCCAGTTGGAAATGAAAAACGAGCAGCAATCTCTGCGTTATACTATCCGATGTTCCCTACGCAGACTTTGTCACTCTATAACAGCATCATCTCATATCCACCTTTCCTTCCATCTTCTGTGATACACATGCATATTTGCACATGCATATTTGGGAAAAGCCAATTAGGAACATGTTACCTGTATAGCCAAGAAATCAATGTTCTCCAGGTAAAATCTAACTGGGGAAATCAGGTCAGCCAACTGTAACCCAGTGAGTGAATTCCATGTAAACAATTGTATTAAATCTCATTAACATATAAAAAAGGAGAGAGTGAGATTTAATCTGCAGCCAAAAATGTGAAGATTTGTAGTTCAACTGTTCTTCTTTTATTATATAGCCTATCAATAAATAATATTCATGTATGAGTTACTTACACCAAAAGGCTTTTATCTCTGCATGAACAGTGTTCCTATTGCACCCAGGTGTCTCAGACCAGATAGTTAAAACTGAATATACAATGTGAAGCGCAGCAGTTACCCTGACATGATGATCAAAAAGAAATGAAAACTAAATACGAACATTTTTGATGGCAATAGTGACATTTCCATTGTAAAAGCAGCTCACATATGGGGGTGCTTTGCTACCATTTTAAATCAACACTACAACCAACAATTTATTTGATTTTAATCACACATATCATAAAAAAACAAGAGATTAAATTTAAATGTGTCAGTCTACAAAGAAATATATGACATGTTGATTCCCAGAAGAAAATTCAAGGATTTAAATGACTGCAGCTATAAAAAAAATAAAAATAAATAAACAAAAAAAAGTTTAAAATGTAACATTTTCCCCCCCATAAATCCCACCCTGGTTACACCTCAGCTCTGTTGAATCTCCATGACGAGCTGATAACACAGAGCAGCATCAGTCTATGTCTGCATCTGCCGTGAAGGTCAAATGAAGGACGTCCTCTTTTGTTTTCGAGGGGCAGCTGTGGCTCAGGAGGTAGAGCGGGTCTTCCACTAATCAGAAACTCGGTGGTTTGATCATCATCATCATCACGTACGAAGTGTCCTTGGGCAAGATACTGAACCCCGAATCGCTATGCCATCAATGTGTGTGTGTGTGTGTGTGTGTGTGTGTGTGTGTGTGTGTGTGTGTGTGTGTGTGTGTGTGTGTGTGTGTGTGTGTGTGTGTGTGAATGGGTGAGTGAGCATTAGTAAAGTGCTTTGGATAAAAAGCGTTGTATCGCTCCTGATGAGCACGTTGGCACCTCGCACACATTCATACACATCAGCGTGTGAATGGGTGAATGTTGGCATGTGTTGTAAAGCGCTTAGAGTGGTCGGTAGACTAGAAAATGTAGTCCATTTACCATTTACTGCCTCTGACTGAGACTGACCCTGCTGACACACACACACACACACACACACACACACATATAGAGCATATGTGCACACCTGCAGCCATAACCTCAGATGCTTATGCACACACACAGTTGCAAAAATGTACCAATACATACATACTGAATCTATGCGCGCACACACACACACACACTAACAAGCTGCAAAACAACAACCAGCTTTCATTGTCGGTCTTCAAGGCTTTAATAAACCAGGACTCCAGGAAAAAAAAAAAAAAAAGCTTTCGGGATATCGAGCGGTCCAAACAATGGGGGGAAATGGCATTGGGGTTTCCATGGCAACTGTTGCAAGCTGCTAAGAGGGCTGCTTTGAAAACATATGTCAGACTTGACTGGTCTGTTCACAGTGAGCCTAGCAACAGATTCTCCGCACAGCCTATCACACTGTCGTGCACAGCGTTCACTGTTCTAACATTTGACTTGCTGTCTGTCAGCCGTATGAAAAGATTCAGGTTCAGAAAACAGAAAACTATTCCCATTACTGGAAAAAAAAAGAAGTAGGGTGAAGAAGACAATTTTAGCCTTCCTGCCTTTGAAGGCTGAGATGTTTGTGTGGTCAACGAATTGCTGAAAGAATCATGTTTTCCTTCTCAAACCTACTATTTTGAGGATGTTACTGCGGTGCAGCAAAGAGACAGAAAGAAAAAAAAAAGAAGAAAAAAAAGAGGAAAGAGCACTGGAGCCTCAAGTCCTAAAATCCCTAACAGCTAATCTCTGCCTCAGAAAAGCAAAGGTTCAACATTCACTGAGCGCCAAAACATTATCTCCGATTTCCTCATATTGAATAATGAGCTTCTCGCTTCCCTCCAGGCTCAACAATACATTTTTCACCTGTTATCGTGACATGTTACTTCAATAATTGTTGATTAATTGGTGAGAGGATTTGATGCTTTTCTGTGTTTAAGATAATTGTAAATATCTTTGGGGTTTTTTGTATGAATATTAGTTATGGAAAAACATCAGCACTGTGTCACTGTGTGCAAACAATAAGCAATGAAAGCAACATAAAGGTAATATAAAGCTGTAAAACCAGGATGTTTGGTCATACAGAACATTTGACTTTAATACAGCTATTTGTATCTCATCTCCCACCAATAGTCACTGTTGGCTTCCTTGAAGAAGATACTATAAATATTATATATAAGAATTTCTGCTTTTTATTTATTCTTCATTCTTTTATATGCTATTTATTCTTTTATTCTTTCCTCTTTTCTTAACCGAATGTATTGCAGAGATGCCTTTTAAAATGTCATTATACAGCGTATAATGACAATAAAGACTATTCTATTTAAAGGTGTAGTGCAGAACTTTTGTCTCCCCCTTCTGGCAGTGAGAGTAATTACAAAACACACATTCCTATGTCTACACATTCCTATGTGAAAGGCTTGTTTATATGTTACTGTTGTCTGTTTGACTGATGTCAATAAAGCTGAGTGAACAAACTCTGTTCTGTTGCAGCTGTAAAATAGTGGATACATTGTTTTTGAGCATCATATAACCCCCAAGAAATGACCCATTTCACAATCAGAATTTGATCTATTTGATCCGATAACATTTGGAAAGTTGAAACACATGATTCAATTATTTTATTCTCTTTCAAGTTAGCAGAAACTAACCTGAAGTTAGTGGGGTCGGCCAGCAGAAATCTCTGGTGCACATGTTCTGCCCAACACCAAATTTAAAAACTCTGAAATCCAGAGAGATACATCTTGCAGTGATAGGCTTAATCAGCTTCGACATTATTTGATAAGGGCTTGACGTTCGTTCATAATGATAAAGTTTCACACCGCTGATTTAACTCATCATTGTTGTTCCTACATGCTGGCAGCTGCTTTCAGAGAAAAAACTAAAAACCCACGTTTTTAGACGATGTTCAAAGAAATCAGTTACTGCAGGTTTAAAGCAGCTATAATCAATACTTTTATATTAACAACGTATCAAAAGACAGTGTGTAATATGTCATGTATGGCACACAGTGATTAACCTATAGAGAATTATCAGTCATCACCTCTACTTTACAGAGCTTTGAAATGAATTTCAGCTCATCATTTAGCTGTCCAGCTGCAGCTTTATTGGTTTTCTTCACTCTCAGAAATCTCATAGTGTCATTTATGGCCGCAGCAGGAAGCTGTTTTCATAGATAGCACCCAACAAACCACTGTACCCGACCTACTTAGCACCAAACAGCAAACAGCCACAATTAGCAACTAGCTGGTGAACATAGCGGAGGATTTACTGTAGCAGCTGAAGAGCCAGATATCTCCCTCAGGATTTGGTAGAGAGCAAAAACAGAGCTGCATTCACCAGGTGGAGAGAAACACGACTCCAAATGAATGATAATGTTGCTACGTAACAGTAGGGAGTGGAAATAAGCAACTGTTCGGTATCAAGTTCAACATATCAACTTAAAATGTGATGATAACTTGACTCTGGTGACCTCAAGTGGCCCAAAAAATAATCAATTAATGCAGTTTTAACTAGTTTTATTTGTCTTAACCCTGCCAAACATTACCATAGTGGCAGCAGATAAAAAAACACACCATTTTTCATTTCACAAGACACTACTGTAAGACTACAGAGAAATATAACATACAGAGAAAAACAACCTTTTCTGTTGCGTAGGTTGTTGTTTTTGATGACTGGTTGGAGTAACACGCCATTTAGGGACATCACTTCAGGATCTCAGCACTCACAATGGACATTTTTCACTGTTTTTTCTGACATCTAAAAAAAAAAAGACTCAACAATAACTTGAGTAATCTCAATAATCATCATTACTGAATCAGTCATTAGTTGTAGCCCTAGTTGATTATTTAAAGGTTGGTTGCTTCCTGCCATGTAAGAATTCATATCACCGCTGTATAGATTACTTTCTCTCCTGTTAGTCGTTGCATGAGGGATGGGTGGGTTGTAACCAACAGCAGCAGCTCGGTGCCATATCACTGCCACACAATGTGAAGAGCAAGGTGGGAGGGAGGGTAGGAAGAAAGGGGGAGAGAGACATATGAAAATAGATGAGGGGGGTTGTAGGGAAGGGGGCCAGGGTGTGGGGGGATATGGGAAGGAGGATGATTAGGGGGGAGGAAGGGAAGAAGAGGGAGATGCCTCATACTAAACATTAGTATGCAATCAAGTTGCTGTTGCAGTACAGGATTGTCGTTGTCTGTCAACGGCTGCCGCAGCCTTTCAAATCTACACTGCAGTGTCACATACACACACACACACATACACACAAAACACACACTGTGCCACCACACAAAAACAACCAACACTTTTACTCCCTCCATTGTCTGGGAGAAAACAGAGGGAAAGAAAAGAACGACTATTTCCACGTCAGTTTGTGCAGAAGAGCTTCATATATCCAGTTATTGATCCATGTCACACTTCCCAGCTTCAGCAAAGGGGCTTATTAGAGGGCTGGAGCTGGAAACGAGCCAGGGTGCACACGTGCAAGCGCACTCGCATGCACACACGCACACGCACACGCACACGCACACGCACACACACACACACACACAACACACACACAAAGAGTAAAGAGCAGTGGATGCTCCTATGTTATCAGTATGGTTTCTCTGCACTCTTATAATGTAATTATTCAATTATAAAACAGGAAGAGAAAGAGAAAAGGAGGGTCACATAAAGGAATGAAACGAAAAATGAAATAGAACTACATAGGGGGAAAAATAAACAAAACACTTTTTCCTTTCTTTTTTTTCCTCAGTAGAAGAATGCAACACATCTGAATGAATTCCTTGTTACTTTGCTTTTATTTTGTTTCCCATTAGCGGCTGAACCATACTGAGGTGTTTGTTATTAAAAATAACGTAAAATCGAACAGAGGAGGAAACTGACAAGCTACAGCAGAGTTTCAGTTTCTCTGCGGCAGATTTTTAGGCTCCAGCCCTTTGTGATGTTTGTTCTTTCAACAGCATGCCTGAAGAGAGAATGTGTGTGTGTGTGTGTGTGTGTGCTTTTGGATGGGGGAGGGGAAGGGATGGAGGGGACTGTAAGACATTGATGAGCTGCACCCCTACTCTCTGTTTCTCTCTCTCTCTCTCTCTCTCTCTCTCGCTCCATCGCCGTGGTCCTTGGCAGGTCCGCGTTGCCATAGCAACGCTCACATTGCCGCAGGCTGGCTGGAGCGAGGCGCGCTGGTTGAAAAAGAAAGCAGGAGAGGGAAGAGAGAGAGCGAGAGAGAGAGAAAGCGAGAGAGAGAGAGAAAGAGCGATCACTGCAGAGCGAAGGGAGGGCAGGCGAAAATTGGTTCTCCAATTCATTACCCTTACAACACCTCTCTCCCCCCTCGACAAACCCTCCCCCACCTCCCCCATGCCAACAACCCCCAGCACCACCAACCCATCTCCCTCCCCTCAAATCTTATCATTGGCATCGGTGAGTCTGGGCCGTTGAAAGGCCTCTGCTCTGCTCAGTAGTCTGAACACGTTGGATCCAAACTTCAGACTGCATTTATTATTCATCCTCCTCCTCCTCCTCGGCAGACAGCACCACAGCCTAACACCCGGCTACATACACACACGCACACACACAACTTGCACTGAGCCCAGACAGCGAGAAGCTAACACACACAGTATCACACTGAGCCGTATATTGTATCATTCTATCATCTTTGGATGGTATAATGCATTACAGCGGAGATACAGGCAGGTGTAAGATTACTGTCTGAAGATTACAGCGGTTACAGTAAATAACAGGAAGTTTCGACTCGCCGCCTCAGCTCACATTTGACCCCTTTGACCTTCCTGTTTAGCCACTGTATGCTGTCTGACTTCAAGCACAGATTGAGGTGATGACCCAAAATTTGGAAAACAGATGAGAAATAACTGAAAGTCTGTTGCCTTCGAAGGGAGTAAAAATTGCAAGTAAATCACTTCATTTTCTCATTAAGACAATCATTTAAATTCATTTATATGACAATAACTGACTCTAAGCAAAAATATCAAATCCTCAAATTTGAGAAACTGGAATTTGCACATTGACTTGAAAAATTACTTCAACAATTAATTGATTATCCAAATATTTGCAATTTCTTTTCTGTCAATCAACTAATCTAATGCTAAAATTGCACTAAAATAACTGCAGTGCCACCAGATCTTTTGAAAAGGAGCTGATTTTCTGATTTTCACTTAGATGTCTCTATGCATTTGAAAAAGTTGTTGTTTCCTACTGAAAGAACACACTGATCACTGCAGTTTAATTAAAATAAAGCTGTAAATAGTAATGCATCATATGATAGAATAGACAAAAAAAGCTGCTGATTTCATGCACTCCCTCAAAGTGTTTGTACTGAAAATGGTTGCTATTTTATAATCACACAGACTTCATCTTTCACCTTTCCAGCTCTGTCAGTCAGATGTCTGTGCTCCTCCTTAAAACACTGAATCTGCCTCACTGCCCGGCCTAAGCTGCGACCTCTGGACCCCTCAGTCGCTACACTGAGTGGTGACATCACATTCAAGGAGACTATAACACGCACAGCCATGGGGTTGCTAAGATACAGTATGCCTCACCGGGTCTAAAGCTGGATCCCATCATGAACCTCACATCCACAACTTCTGTGTACTTTTTCCAAGAGAAAGAAAAACATAGCCTATAACCACTTCATAGAAATGTAGATGCTGCAGGCTGCTCCTTTCAGATACATTAAAGTATTATAAGTTATACAATAAGAGAGACACATTTCCACTGAGATAAACACCTGTAACACTGCATTGTTGTGTTTCTTCCACTGCTTCAATACAAATTACGTATTTAAAATAATTACAACTCCAACAGACAGTAAGCAGACACAACCAAGCTACAGAGCCAACAAAGCAAACAGCAAAGAGCTCAACACCACTGAAGGCCACAAGATAGCACACAGACAACTGTTTTACAGATACCTATGCAATCTGTGACAACAACCTGAATATATAAGCATGGATACACTGACACTCATCACCATCTATATCAATTGATGCAGCACAACAATATGGTCAATGCAAAAAAACAGGATGATAAAAATATGCTTTCACTCATCACAGCTGAAGGCTCACTTGAAGAGAAAGGTTGGAGAAAGGTGGTTCTTCCTCATGGCAAACTTCTTCATGACTTTGGGAATGGACAGTATGGCAGTATAAGTTGAGTTGCAACTGTCCCATGATGTTTTTATCCTCCTCAAGGTGGAAAAGTTCCTGTCTGACTAAGATGTTGTCATATGAGTTGTTTTGATCATTTTCAGCAGAGTGACAGTCTCAGCATAAGCATCATAAATTGTTGTCATGGATGGATGTTAGCAGAGACAAGATTGTTTTACATTATGATGCTCAGTGTGGTGATACAGAGTGATTAGCTCAGACTTCAACTTTTCTTTGTTTCCTACAGACCATAGTTTCACAGCACAGGTGTGGGGAATGACAGGACAAAGAGCGGGAAGAGCAGCAAACCAGCTTTGCAGTGGTCAGGTGGTCACTCAGTGAAAACCTCTGGTGCACCTGAGAGATGACGTGTCATATTAACACAGTCTCCAAAATGCATCTAAATATTCCAAATTACAGAGTCCACCTATTCGTCGTGGCCATGCAGAGCTGTTTCACATTTTCCCACAAAGTTTAATACAAATTATGATCCGACTGAGCTCATACCTGTTTGTTAGGCTGCTCAGGTGAGCAACTGTATGCACTGTCAGTTTGGGCAGCAACGTTTACTTTTCCAAATAAGCATGGCCCAGATTACTCCCGCTGCTCTCGTGTTTTGTAATCCTCTCAGAAAGATTACTAAATTGCATACAGTAAAAAAATAAGTATGCCTATTTATATTTTCTCACATACACATATTTAATTGTGAGAGAGGGACTAGTCTCATATTCAGGCTAGGCACAAAAATCAGGTGACATCATGACCAGATGCCAGTGCCCATTCTCATTGGCTGTACTTTGGTGCTATTTCACAGGTCAAAGTTCACTCTATCCTGTTCCTGAGTGAAGCAAACAATACCAAATCAAAAAGAGAAAATACTACTTTGTCCCCAAATTGATATACATGTATCAACTTTGAAAACAGAATACGCAATTCATTGTATAGCATGTACAAGTCATTATGAGCATGTTTGAAAGGAAACAGTTCATAATATGCCCATCAGCTGGATGAGAAACGTGTCTGTTGGTATGCACAGCGCTTCCTGTTTGCGATGGAGAGATTACCTGTTTGTTTCAACCCTCCACTGTAGGCCGAGCATCCTCCACAGCTGCTGTTGTGACTTAACATGAGGAGACACTCTGCAGTGAAGTGCTGCTGGGGCGGGACAGGTCTGTGGAAAGGGCCATATGATTCACCTTACATAATCAAGGTTGATATGGGCTCAAAATCCCTCTACTGTAGACTGTAGTTCCTCACCTCTTTTTTTAGACTTGTCAGGCAAGCGCAGAGGGTCATAATTTTCCCAGTTGTCTGAATCTAAACCTTACTGGTCACCAACCTGCTCCTCTACAAAAATTCAATTATTTTACCATCCTTGGAAACAAATCTAGAGAAGAAAATGTAAATGACAACCCAGTCTGAGCTCCTGTGTGTGGCAGTAATGGCTGTGGGAGCTGATATACTGAGAGAGAGAGAGATTTAAATTCTGTGACTCCATCCTCTTGTGTATTGCAGATGAAATTTGTCTGACACTGAACTCTAAATGTGACGGAAATGAGATGGGAATCCAATGCATCCCCTTGACCACACAGTCAGACTACTGATGCAACCACAATGAAAGACACTGCATAACAAGATGCATAAATGTTATTCTGCTTGCAGATATGATTTACCAGCTCATTCGTTATTCAGCTCATATTATAAAGAAGCAATAACTGAGATTCATTGCCCGACATACTGCAGAAAAGCCAACATATAGCTTTTAATGAATGCCAGTTGTTTAATGACTTCAACTGGTGTTGCAACTTTTGTTTGTTATTTTCAATCCTATCCTCCCATTCAGACCATTGCCATGGTGATTTGAGAAGCAGAAAGTAGATTTTCACAGTCACCATCCTCTGAAGAGACAGATAGATTTTCTTTTTTCTTTGGAATTTGTTCTTTTTTTTGGCCCTTCATCATTTTTATTCCTTATCTTTATGCTGTCCTCAGTCTACACTTCTGTCTTAATATTAGCTTGTCAATCAACTGTGAAGCACTTTGAACTACATTAACCTGTATGAAAGGTGCTATATTTATAAAGTTAGATAGATAGATAGATAGATAGATAGATAGATAGATAGATAGATAGATAGATAGATAGATAGATAGATAGATAGATAGATAGATAGATAGATAGATAGATAGATAGATAGATAGATAGATAGATAGATAGATAGATACTTCGTTGATCCTGAAGGAAACGTAGGTATACAGTGACTCAATATGATAAATACAAACAATAAATTGACAATAAAATTAGGCTGTAACAATAAAAAAATGACCTGTACAATAACAGAGGGTGGCTGTACTATATACATAAACTAAATGCTTGAATACCGCAGTAGATGAATGGTTTCACAAAAGGATGTGCAATGACAGTAAATAAAGTGACTAAGCTGTAAACAAAGTGACTGACAGTAAATAAAGTGATAAAGCACCCGACAGTGCATAAAGTGACTATGACGGTAATTAAAATGACTATCATAGTAAGCAGAGCAGACAGGAGAGCAGCTATTTCACCTACAAACACAAAAGGCTCTTCTTTTCCAGACTAAAACCCAATCACAAAGCAATACCATATTAGCCTTTCCCGAGACATGTTTATTTGATAATCTGTTGGGCTGATTTATTTATCTGAGTTTATAATTTAGCTCCGACTCCAGGCCAGAGCTATGTGCTGAAGTTCTGTCACAATTGGTGTTGTGTTAGAATTTAACTGGCTGTCAATTGAAGTCGACTTAAGGTGTGTTCAGACTGCACAAAACACATTTCAGAGGCGGCAGGATTGCAGATAAAGACAGTGCAAAGATTTGAGTTGATGAGAATTGACCAAGGGCAGCACAAATTGAGTCAAAAATGTATCTGTTGAAAATGCTGTGGCAAAAATCTGCATTATCCAGAGTGGAGTAGGAGTAAATTTGATGTTAAAGGCTGTGGAATGAAATAAACAGGAGAAAGCATTACTGATGATTACTCTGCGTTTGTTGTGTGCTATTAAATCATATTCAGCCTAATTATGTCTTAAATAAAGCAGTTTAAACTGGGGGAGTGTGTAAACTATGTATTTGATTATAGGTTTGGTTGAAGATCATTTCTGTTAATGGCTTGGCTCTTGTACTCAGCTCACAAGGCTGGTACTGGTCTGCAAAACTAGACACATCTGGGCTCCAAATAAAACTCTGACTGCATTAATATCAGTAGGAATATTCTCCAATTTCTGCCTTGGCTGGTAATTATGAGAATCAATGCTCCATTAAGGAGATAGTATTGACTTGATTGACAGAGTGTCTCTCACTGTCATTATTATTGTTCTAATCCTATTTTAATCAGGTAATCTCATTGAGATCAAGAGATCTATTAGAGCCAGCTGTGATGGTTGGCAGCTCAGCTCCATTCTTCTGCCCAAAATTATGATTTTCTGCATCCAAAAATTGGAGCCCGGTACTTTTCTACTATGTTTAATCACTCACACACACACACACACACACACACACACACACACACACACACACACACACACACACACACACACACACACACACACACACACACACACACACACACACACACACACACACACACACAGAGACATACCATTTCAGTTGCACAGGCATATGCACCAATACACTTGGCCATGCAGACTCCGGCTCTGAAGCACAGACACTCACACACACATTCAACATACCTGTGAGGATACACGGATACACAGAAATCTGGCGTTAGATGTGACTCACGGGAAACGCTTGATCCAACATCTGACATCTGTGGCTCGCTCCCTGTTATAATGACTGTCTGAAAGCAACCATTATTACAGGGAGCCACCAAAAAAAAAACCAAAAGCCTAGGAGTCGTGATGAGAGGCCAAGTCCAATTTAGTGAGTGGGAAACTATCTTAAAAATTCTCTTTCGTATGTGAATGTTACATTTTTTATCTCTAACGTGGCTTTGCTCATCTTGGGTCTGACTGACCCCTTTGATGGAGCAAAGCCGGTTAAAAAAATGTGAATCCACACGAGGTTGGATCAATAAAACCTCGCAGCATGTGCAGAGGGTTACTACAGATGGTGAGTGTGATAGCGCCAGAGGTGCCTGAGCTCATTGAGAAACAGGACCATACTCCGGTGCAGAGCAGGGAGAAGAGAGCAATGAACAGAGGAAGGAGGAGGGGAGGATGCAGAGCCGCTCTGTGATTTTTCACCTGAGTGTCACTGAGATCCGATGACTCACTGCTGTTGGAAAATGGAAAAATTGCAAATCCATTTATTTTGTGTATACAGCTACAGAAAAAAATCTGTGTTATATTAGTGAAAAGAAATGGTCGCATGTAAGTCCTACATTCAGAGGTTGTTCAGAGGTTGCATGCTGCTGCTCCACACAGGAAACAGAGTGGACTGTGGCGCCATCTCCCTGTCAAAACCAATTACTTCTCTGTTGTTTTTAATTGCAAGGAATTGCTGTTGGCGGTGGAAATCCAGAGATTTATAGGGTCGGGATCGACCTATTTAGGGTTTTGACGTTTTGATGCCAATATCTTATGCCGACATGCAACGTTTTTAAAATATGAGTTTTAGCAACAACAGATTGAAGCCAAAAAAAAAAAGTTTCCAGTGTAGTTTGAGTCATTGCAGAGCAGAGAAGTCAGTAAACAGTAACTCTGCAACAGAAGGCCAAAATACAAGAAACCTTCATGGTATCAGAAGTGAGAATGATCAGATGTATTTTTTACGCCACTAAATTAAGTTGAGCGTAAAATTCAAGTATTTTATTTCACACTTTTTGAGACATACTGTGTATTGAAAAACCGTACTGTTGTTCATTCATAAAATAATCTGTAAACTCAAATATCTCATCACAGAACTTCTGCTTTGCCTCGCGACATGACTTCCTCAGAAAACTTTTTTTTCTCTCCCTCTTGAAAAATTGGCCACTTTCTTGTTGTTATACAGTTCAAAAGCCACAGTCTGAGTTACAAAATGAGTTCAAATTTCATTCTTTCTGGGTGAAATCACTGCTCTAACGAGGCCTGAGAGGAAAATAGTGTGCTGTAATTGGTACGCTTACACGGGCTGAGTGGGGGGACAAAAAACACCATGTTTTTTCATTTTCATTTCCTTTAATCACAATTGGAGTTTATTTTGTAACATGTGTTTTCCTGCACACAGATCATTTGCCCAATACATGTGACTCAAATCCTTCACGAACAATGAATCCAACACGACATTGAGTCATTACTCTGGTTTTCTGAACCTGCTGCCAAACTACCAGCCTTGTTGTGTAAATATGTACACAAACACAGCAACACAGTGAGAGCGTAATCTCATAAAATCTACTGCAACTTTACGACTGTGGCAGAAAAGGCAGAAACCTGCTTATTTAATTTGCTTATGTTATGCATGTAGTCATAGAGGTCTGCACCCATTCTTTGTGTGAAAAACTGTCACTTTCTGAGCTCAAAATGATAGGAACATTGGCCATTAAGACGCTGGGTTCAATCCACTTTAGAATTCATGTCACTATTTAATTGATTCAGGATGGGTTATTTTTTCAGAATACAATGTCCTGCCAATGCAAGTCTTGCATAATGCAATCTATCAATGAGCTTGAAGGCTCCCGGATGGGTTCATAAAGTCACACAATGAACAATCAAAAATAAACATCCAATAACAAATAAACAACTAGTCATCATCAGTTTTGCTTTTCTTCTTCTTCTTCTTTTTCTTCGCCGAGCTGTCCACTGCATCACCATACGAAGTGTCTATTGGTTCAGATTTCACTGTGACTTCTTCCTGCTTTACACTAAAAGCAGGCTCTACTCCCTCCTCCACCTCCTCTCGCTCCCTGTCCTTCTTTTTCTTCTTCTTCTTCCTCTTCTCCTGTGAAACATCGCCCTCGTGGAGGTCAATCTCCATTGTAACTTCATCGTGGATTTCAGCTACAGGTTCCTTTTTCATGCTCACCACCACCTCCTCCTCCTTCTCCTCTCGCTCTGTCTTTATTCTCTTTTCTTTCTTTTTCTTCTTCTTCTTTTTCCTTTCGTCATCCTCATCCCCCTCGTCTACTTCTTCTATAAGTCGTTTGGCTACCAAGGGCCGAAGGGTTGTGGACGAGGGCCCGAATGTGGCTCCATCTGTCTCGCTCTCTGCCACGCAGGTGAGTGTGGGGGTCTTGCTGCCGAACGGGTGAAAACGCTGTTTGAGCCCCGGTGGTATGGAGGGCGCTGGAGTGGCGGGGATGACCTGAGGAGCCTGGTTGGTGCTGCTGTCTCCGTAGGTCTCACATACATTAAGCAGGCCTGAGAAAGCAGGGCCAAAAACCACACCATCGGACGACTGCTTGTTGCTGGTGAGCAGGCTGAGCTCTGAGGTACCTTGAGTGGACGCCAGGACGCTGTAGATCTGCTGACCACTCCCACGCTTGGCTCCGGCGGCAGGAGTAGGAATCTTCACAGTCTGGAGGCCTGAGAGGGGCACCTTGATGCCATTGATACTGGAAGAAGAAGAAGTAGGGTTAGGCATCGTTACGACCAAGTTTACAACATTATATATTTTCTGAAACTGTTGTTGAATATAAAGATTCTTTCTAAAGCTTCAGCATGACTGAAAAACATGACTCCTGAGACACCTCCAGCTCCACCTGCTGGCGACGGACTCATGTTGAGTCTTCCTTTTACACTGCTGCAGAGGTTGTTTAACTTACACTGACATTAATGTTAAGTGGACTGGGTACTGGCAAGACGTCAGATCCACATTAAGTAGTTTTATGTTCTGCTCCATTCATGTGCTGTGTGGTAAGCTAACGAGTGTTAAGCTGATATTACATCAGTCCTTCCTTTATGTGCTTAACAATAAATGCCTTTAAATGTCAAGGCAGTTAATGTGAACCTGGGGTTTTTGACAATGACATTTTGCTTAGATGTATTTCTTCCTATTTTTAACTAGATTTCCCCCCGCATTTTGGTCTTCATGAGGTTGTTTTGAAACAACACAATAAAAAGGAAAACCGCTCAGATAATGAGGACTGAGGCTATATTTTCTTGAGACAAAATTTTGTTTACTGGAATACAAAAAAAAAGCAGGAGGAGCTACATTGTTAAGAAGGTTGGTTGCTGATGAAGAAGCACATCATTACATGAGTTAATCACCTTCCTTTACATGCCTCGAGGACACACAGAGGACAGCACGAGCATCATTGGCTCTCTAAGCCCTCTAAAGTAAACAATATCGTTAAAATGTGCAAACCTCTAAAAATGATGGTGGTGTATCCTGTGATACATTTTACATTTCAGGGAGAGCATTGGTATTGGATCAGTCCTGGATTTGGCAGATGCCTATAAATTGTGTATCAGCATGAGTATAAAAGGGTTTAAGTTGGGTTGATGCATCCCTGCCTACTGGCACAATTTACACAGCCTCAAAACTGAGAGAAATCACAGTGATCAACTGTAACTAAAAAGTGATACATTTAAAAAAAAAAAAAAAAAAAAAAAAAAAGATTTGTTTGCATTGTGGATCTTTGCTGTGACATTAAAACACATGTGTATAGCTAGTTTATTTTAAGGCACATACATTATTTTTAGATTAAAATGTGCAAAGCTTAAACAACATTAAATACTTGAAATAAAATGTGTAACTTCTAAATAATGTATTGTAAAAGTCTGCATGTGCATATCATTAAGAGACAGAGAAAGGCTGACTGACAAAAAGGGAAAAATATTACCAACCATTCTGGGTTAAAGCTGGCAGGAGCTTTAATGAGCCATAACTCTTTCTTCTTTTTCTTCAGACTGTTTGTTAGTGTGCTGCTGCAGGGCTTATGGCAGAACGACACAAAGTCAGCAGGACACTGGTACCTGGTGGGCTTCTTATCTGTGGATTAAAACAGCACATCACATTTGATTAATAAAACTAACACACAGCATCAGAAATACGCAAAACATCAATGGATTACCTTTGATGTTAAATATCATTATCAATGTCCAACACTTACTGTATGACTGACAGGCATTTTATTGACCTTTGAAGATGCCACATTGGATTACCCATTAGATGGCACAAATACTCTGGATTGATAAAGATCAAGGTAAATGCAACCGGTAAAGAGAGTAAAAAAAAAAGACACAAAACCCATTTCGTGCTTCTGCCAGTCACAGTCAACTGCACTGTATAATTTTACAAGTATCAACAGTAGGGCTGGGCGATATAACAATATTATATGATATCATATAGATATCGTAATATCGTGGTATGACATAGGTGTTGTTTTTCCTGGTTTGTAAGGCTGAAATACAGTAAAATTATGTACTTTTCTGGACTTAACAGACTGTTCTGGATGTTCTATTGTTTGCCTTTACCCACCTAGTCATTATATCCACATTAATGACGATTATTTATCAAAAATCTCATTGTGTAAATATTTTTGTGAAGGCACCAATAGTCTTCTCTACGATATCGAGGTATTTGATAAAACATGTTGTGATATTACATGTAGTCCATATCACCCAGTCCTAATCAACACTTGTGAGTTGAACTACCTTCATTATACTGCTCTAACTCTGTTCATTGAACTAACTACTAGAATATCAGACACCCAACACCAGCTCTGTACAACCCACGAGGTTAACTTACTGCTTTCTTTTTGCTTTGCCGGTGATTCCGTATTGGGGCTGTCCGCTTCATCTTCACTTGATGAAGATGATATATCTCTTGGCATCTTGTTTTATGTCTTAAAATAACCACAAAGTGAGGAAATGTAAAAGTTTTCTATGGAAAAAGCATGGCTACTACAAGGGAACGCACATGTGTTGACACGAAATGAACTGTGACCTTCAATTACTTCACTTCCGTGCCAGTTTTTGGCTGTAGTTCGAGACCCATTCGCGATGAATGGGTGTGTATTGGCTGAACCGGATTGGACAACTACAACACCCACAATGCACCTCGCAAGGTTACGTAACGTCCCAGCGTCCGTCAGGGAAGCAGTTGACAGCAGTGAAGAGCAGGCCGAAGTGGGTAAACAAAACAAACATATGAAGAAAAGACTGAGAACTACCCCAAAGTTTGGTCTTATTTTATATTTATATGATGTTTGACGTCGTTCTAAAGCGACTTGAAACCCGCTGAAGTAGAAAATCGGTAGCTAAGAGAGGGCGTGCACCTGTCAAAGCTAAATAGGTTAACGCGGCTAACGTGTGCTCGCTCAGGTTAGCTCGGCCATGTCGTCCCCCTCCTCTTCCAGGCGCCAGTGGTGCTACCTGTGCGACCTGCCAAAGATGCCATGGACCGTGGTGTGGGACTTCAGCGAGGTGGTCTGTCGCGGCTGTGTGAACTACGAGGGCGCCAATCAGATTGAATTCCTCATTGCGAGTGCCAGACAGTTGAAACGGACTCACGGGATGCAGGACGGGAACGTTCGGTCACCCGGTCCGTCGCCCAATAAACACGGCACGACTAGCAGAGGAGAGGCGGTGGCAGACGGGGGCAGACCGCACACCGACCGCTTTGAGAGGGGAGGGAGAGGAGAAGGTGCCGGGTCCGCTATCCGCGTGCCGCCAAACGGGCTGCACCGTGATGGGCAGCCACCACCTGAGGTGAACCGGCAGAGCCCTAGCGGGAGCAGGAGACCCATGCTAGGCGCTGCCATCCCTCCAAGTCTAGTAACTCAAAGTATTGCAGGGATCCCTCATGGGCTGCTTGCAGGCATGCCGGCGGGTCTGACCGCCAGGACCGCCCCCATGAGCAGCCCCATGATCTTCCCTGCTCCGGTGTTGGCCGAGATGAGCCGCAGACAGCTGGGAATAGGAATGGGGATAGGCCCTTACATCTCAGCTCCGGAGCTCGAGCGGGAGCTGAGTGCATCCCAGAACCAGTCCAAGATACAGACGCAGGTCCACACGTCTGTGGCTGGCAGCAGCACTGGCAAAAGCACAGGCCTCCCTTCCTCGTCCTCCTCCATGGCTGGAGGTGTGAGCCAGACAAGCCCGAAGCCTGCCTCATCTCCAGCCAGGCAACCACGACCCTTGGCTGCGAGGTCAGGAGGAGAGCCCCTGGGATCCAGCACCTCTGCAGAAGCAGCCACCACAGCTGCAGCTTTACCCCACAGTGGTGCCTCCGAGCTGGGATCAGCGTCAGTAAACAACACCCATTCAACCGGAAACACTCTGTCCTGCACCTTGTGTCACGAGAGGCTGGAAGACACACACTTTGTTCAGTGTCCATCAGTGCCAGGGCACAGGTTTGTATGTTTACCGTTTTTACACAGGTTTAAGTGTTGGTGTATAGTTAATGGCCTGAAACAACCACTGGATCAGTTATTATGTGGCTTGATAGGACATTAACGACTACAGATTTGAACAGTGGTTAATCAGTCTTGGCGTCAGTATTGAACATTTGCTTGTTACATTTTCACAATGCAAATAGTGGCTTTGCTTATGTTTACATGCTTTATTTAGTGGCTGCTAATCAAAGCTGTTAAGTAGTTTACATCCTCACTTGGCCTCTGATAGTTTGTGGTTATTAGGTTTTGCACTTTATAGACTAAACATTATTTATTTTCCTGAAAAATAATAGATTATTACTGAAATAAATATTAGTTTTCAGTGCTGTTATCCCTTATTCATGTCTACTCTCAATCTACCAAACATAGGTTCTGCTTCCCCTGCACCAGAGTGTACATCCAGAGCCGGCGCGGTGATGGGGAGGTGTACTGCCCCAGCGGAGAGCGCTGTCCGTTGGATAACTCTCCCAACAGTCCTCCTTGGGCATTCATGCAGGGAGAGGTCTCAACCATACTGGGCACCGGCGCAGTGGGAGCAGGAGCTGCATCGGCCGCTGCATCCGGAGCCGGGACCGGGCCTGGGCCAGGAGCTGCATCCGGGGCCGGACCTGGAGCTGCCAGTGGAGCCGGAGCTGCAAGTGGAGACGTCACCATCAAGAAAGAGAGAGAGACGTGATGATAATTTCCACAGAAACCAGGACCCAACACAGCCACAGGCAGGTCCACAGATGTCAGAGTCCTGTTTTTAGTAGAAAGCAGCATGCACGGTAACTTCTTGTCTGTCTGGTTGATTCAGGGTTTGGTTAGGAAACTTTTTTGAGTGATTGAGGACATTGAAATTTGTTATTTTATCAATAATTTTGTACTGATTGGCCAGTTCCTTAAAAGTTCATCATCCAGACTTTATAAGATAAGAACCTACATATTAAATAATATGTAAGTAGTTTAATATTGGTCAAGAAAAAATACTGGTCCTTCCTGTGTTTATCAGACATCATCTGCAAAGATGTTATTGGACATTTTTAGTTCCTTAATAAGAGGCGGTGAGAGTATTGTACAAATTAGTGTTGTAACTGTTTGTTGTTTATGGTACTCTGTGTAGTTTAATGTTAGTTTGTTTGCTTTTTTCCAGTTGTATCACACACAGGGAGACGTCTGCACTGGACCACTCACAGATCCAGAATAGAAGCCACACGCAGTGACCCGAAGTTCAGAAAAAACTCCTTTACATAGGTTTTAACTCTATCTACTCACACCGCCCACTTTAAAGTTGCAAAGTCTGCCTTCACAAATTGTCATTATTTGATTTTTCTTTTCTTTTCTAAGCAAAGTTTGACTTTGCCAACATTATTTGGCAACACCTAAATCTTATAGTTCTGATGTAATAAGGACATAAAAATTGAATTTTATGAATCACATCCAGTTTTCAATTGAGTGAGCTCACTCTCACCAGCTCTGGAAAACAATTGTCACATACTCAATCTAGAAAATAACAACGCCACAACTTTCCCAAGTCTGTGGCTGATTTAAGCAGGAGGATTAAAAAGGATTTTATGATGCTGTTGGAATCAGATATTCAGGACCAATCAGCTGAAGGAAGGCTACTTTTTGTAAAGTAAGTCCTGACTGCAGCTGAAACCATGATAATGCCCACATCAACACTTCAAACCACTATTAGCAAGCAGAAATGAAAAGACTAGATACAACACATTGACTACACCAGTTATCCACAACATTGTCTCACTTTTTTACAAACTTACGTCATCTGGAAATTTTGAAAACGATTCTTTGATCACATAAAAAAAAATCTTTGCACTGCAACTCTAAGATGCACCTAAAGAACCAACCAATGCAAACGTTTCTATCTCTATAAAGCCAGCAGAATATATCATTGGCATTGGATGCAGTTGCTAATAGTAGCCTGTTAGCAAACCTAATACATGAATGTTTATTTTTTACAAATTACACTTCTTAGTTGCACAGAGTAGCCAGTGTTCAATGTAACTGTACACTCAATACTGTGTTTGCACGTGAAAGCACAAAATATCGCTTCGACAATTCCAACAGAAATATCAAAATACTAAAAGTGCCGCCGGAGCTGATGCATTTCTCTTCCTGTTGGCCGGTAGTGAGCGGCTGCAGGTCGAATCTCAGACAGCACTGGCTATTCTGAGTTCAGTCAAAACACGTTGACACAACTGTCAGGGACAAAATGACACTTTCTCTGCCAATATTCAGCCTACAAGACATATTGTTTCTTATACAAATACATTTGTCATTCACGTGACATAAAATTGACGTTTATGATGACAAAGTGTACCTTAAAATTTAAGATACAGATTTATTGTTTTTATTTTGTCTTGGACGTTTAATACTACGATACTGTTCTTTTGTGACTCAATGTGGCCTGGCACACAATAATATATATATTTTGTTTTGGAGACAAATGAAATAAAACTTAACTTAAAAATAAACGTAAATACCCTAAAGAAGAACTGACATGAGATGTGGGCAGAAAGCCAGCTGTGACATTTCTCTGTGCATTTGTTTTTTTCGTCATGTCTCTGCTTTAAAGCTGACTTAGAGAGAGGACAATGTTTGCTGTGTAGAAATCAACCAAGTTAATCTGTCAAAGCATCAACCAGCCACAGAGACTCTGTGTTTGACTGTATTTAAATGTTGCTTTCATACAAGATCCAGCCCAGCCTACGCTTTACCCCGAATGTATATGAAAAGATATCTATTGATAGGCCTAGGACTATATTTTATACTAGAATGTTAAATGTTATATACTGTATAGAATTATAATAGTATGTATGTGCAATCTTTTAGTCCTACTATATGCAACAGTTTGGAATATGTAATTTAAAAAAAATTGGCTTATCATTTTCTTAACCTGATATATTATTTGTTCTTTCAAAAGTGAGAATCCACCTGAAAGCAGAAATGTTCTTCTCTCATTTCTGAAGGTTTAAAACATTGTGAATGAATGAGTTTCTACTATGTCCTAATATTTGATATGAAGAAGTTCCTCCAAATGTATCTACTTTGGAAGGCCCTACAAGCACTATGTATGTAATTAATGTATCTTGTTTTTCATTAGCAATGTCCTTTCTAATTGAACAATCTTAAGATTTTAATATAATTTAAATTGGAGTTTTTTGGTGGATTCTCTCTTTATGTGCAGTATGTGCTCATCAGTACAGAAGCACAGACAAACCAAAGGTAATTTTCATATATATATATATATATATATATATATATATATGTATATGTATGTGTATGTATATATGTATGTATATATGTATGTATATATATGTATGTATATATGTATATATATATGTATGTGTATATATATATATATATATGTATATATGTATGTATATATATGTATATATGTATGTATATATATGTATGTATGTATATATGTATATATATGTATGTGTATATATATATATATATATATGTATATATATGTATATATATATATGTATATATATATGTGTATATATATGTATATATATGTATGTATATGTATATATGTATATATATGTATGTATATATGTATGTATATATATATATATGTATATATATATGTATGTGTATATATATATGTATGTATATATATATATGTATGTATATATATGTATGTATATATATGTATGTATATATATATGTATGTATATATATATGTATATATATATGTATATGAAAGCTATAGATAGCTGTATTTCTTGGCCAGGTGTACTTACAGGAATTTACATATAAAGTCTGTAACATTCAGCAGATACTTTTATGGGCCTTCTACATTCAGAGTATATCCCACAGATCAAGCCCCCCCCCAACAAAAAAAGCATGTGAAGTCTAAAGATGATCTTGTCTCATTGACTTACAATAGGGTGAGATCATCTTGGCATGGCCCAGGTCCGCTGTAGAGAAACGTCTTTGAAGAAGTGGAATTTAAGTTTAATATGCACTGATACATCATGCAATCCCTTGCTAAGTGCCTTTTTAAAAAGTTTACCGTCTGTTTGTGTGTCTGTCTGGGAACCTCAGGGGAAGTAGGAGTGCAATGGCTTTTTTTTTTTTTTTTAAACATTTTTTATTGTCTAGTCAATGATTAACCTGAATCGGTTTCCCTTCAATCGCCATCAGACGTCTTTTTTTTTGTGTTTTTTTTTTTTGCTTTTAACTGACGCCTTTGTAAAGTCGGCCGGCCAGTCGTTGTTTGGATATGGTCTCTCCTCGCATTTCTGTCCACGTTGAGTTTCTTTTCATTCACGTGTCATTTTTAGATGAATGTTGGTTTTATCGCAGCTTAATGTACAAAATAGAAACCAGGAATAAAATGGGACGGAAACTTGTACTTTTTTTCCCTGTTTTTCTTTTTGAGTTTTTTTCTACAGAGATACACATGTTAATGCAAATGATCACTACTACATAAACATTTCATGATTTTATTATTTGAGTCATTATAATAAGTGTTATACAAACAAGCTGTGATCTTCTGATTTGACAACTTTATTCTTTATTTGATGAGCCTGTTAACAGATAAAAGCTCACATCTGGTTTAAAAGAAAAGGTAAGAGCTCTCGTCATGGGTTAGCTTTTCCTTAGGGCCACAGTTATGTCATGTCTTCTATTTTATTTTTGGTTATGTGGCGTTTTTATGATCTGAGGAGTTTACATCTTGCAATTACACTGTGGGCTTTTTTTTAACAACCCAAAAGGTCTGTCAGACCGTCTCCGCGGTTCTAGTGTTAACACTAGGGCGATTTGGACATTTTTTAGACTCAATCATACATTTTACTGTGTTTACACCCAAAAACAAACAAACACAGATTTGGTATTCCTTAACCAGAATTATATTTCTTGGCTTGAAAACATTAAAACCATTATATATGGAGATGAAATAATAGAGGATCAATAATCCTGGCTACAGCCAGCTTTTCCCTACAGCCGAGGAGCTAAAACAGTTAAATCAGACAAAGACAATTATTATAAAGATATCTTAAAACTAAATGAAGTAATGTAACTTAACTAATTTACATATTTGACTCAGATGTACTTAGAATTAACTGATTACTTTCATCCAAGTAATTTATAAGAATGTTTCATATGGCCCATTTGTGAAAATTACTTCATATATGACATTAACCTTAAAGTCTTGGTCAGGACCCAGAAAATTGCTCTTAAACAGGTTTGGGTTAAATAATTTGTTGCTATAAAGGCAGATCCAGCTCAATTTAACCTGGTTTAAACAAATTAAAAATCCAGACTTAAGTTAACTCCATGAAGAGCAAACAACCTTCATTCCATTTAATAAGCTCATAACTTGTTAGGTTAAATTAGGTATTACTAATAGGGAAACGCTTTCAAAAAGAACCAAACACACACTGTAAAGAAGAAATAGAAAAAGGTGCAGTTGTTAGTTGTTAGTGGCCACAAGATGGCGCACTTGGTGCTCTGGAGGTCTGACTGTATAGGTCAGAGGCTGAGTGGAGAGGTTGATATTTGTATCGTCTTTTATTATATAGAGGTATGATTAGGATCGTAGAAATAAAGCAGACATTGGAAGCTCTTAAAATTACATTTAAACATAAAAAACTTTAAAATCTTCAATACAGTTATTACATAAGAAACTGTTTCTTTCCCAAAAGAAATTAACTTAGATGCGCAAAGTCTGGCTTTAACCTGACAGGTTAACTGCTATTTTTCCCCATTTCATTATTTAGAAGAAGAAGAAGGAGGAGATAAAGAGGATGGATGAGGAGGAGGGCATTTAATTATTCCTCCCCACCGTCCGGCCGTCGTGCTCCTGGTAGGCCGATCTGTCGTTTCCTCCATTAGTGTCAGCTCATTACAGCTATTGTTAAACCAATTATAGAGGTGTTAATGGACGATGGAAGGCCTATTGGCATGAAAAACGGCCCGCAGAGAGAGGATGTGAGTTGGGTTGGGTTGGGTTGGGGACGGGGGGGCAGATCGTGGAGGCGTATTATTAGATGTTTATTAAGAGGCAGGATGAACTGTGATGCGCCACGACCAAAATAGTACTAGAGATCATCGTCCAGGACGTGATGTTAGATAGGTAAACAGGCTTCACGCAATCAATTTTGATTATTCTAATGAGAGAGCGTGTAACAAGCTACCAAAACACTATCTTTTTACCCTGTTCATTTTCTTATATATTGTCAATTCTTCAAATCTCCAGTACAAAGAGTTTCTGGATTTCTTTGAACATGATTGATGCTGCGTAACCCTGGACATTCCGTTTATCAGATTCCCCAGCAGCACCTGAAGGCAGCAAGATTATTATGGATCAAATATGCAAACTAACAAAGCAAAAAAATCTCACATAGCTATGAATCACACATTTGTGTGTGGAAACAATGAAAAGATTAGTTTTGAAATGTAGCCTATACATGTTGAAGGAGTTCTCCCTGATTCAGAATATTCACTTTAAAAGATTTATTGCATTGTGTTTTGTTAGTTTGGCCTTTCTGTAAACACCTTTTTTAGGTGTAGGAATTTGAATTATGTTCAGACTGGATAGTAAAGTTTAGCTAGAAGCCGGATGTATAATACTATGTGTTGGATGAGCTGAAAAAAGGTTCATTATTTGAAGAGAAAAAAAACCCTCAAAATAAATTTTACCCACCTTGACGTAGGCTATTTTTAAAATCACCCAAACACCAAACTAACAACAAGCGTTCCATTTGCTGATACAGTATTTTATTGAATTGTGATGAAGGCAGGGAGGTCAGAGTTTAATAACCTTATTATTTCTCCAAATATCACCGTGCAGATTAATTTCTTTTTTTAAAGAAGATAATCTCTTTCAGGCTTAATTACATCATTACAGACACTGAGGTGTTAAGTCATGCCACGTGTTAATCGACTTGACAGCGTTTTGCAAACAGGCGATAATCGTTGAGTCTTTACAGGTGATGGCCCGCAGAGCGTCTGATTGACAATATATACCTGCTATCACACGGAAGAAATATCGCGATGACAGGCTGAGCATTTAGAAGATCTGCTGGTAAATATAAAGAAAATGCGTCCTGTGATTACGCGTCAGAGGAAAATAAGTGAACAGCCATCAGGAGGCAGATATGGAGGCCTATCATAAATATTCATATTGTAACAAATGTGCAGGTTTGCTTTAGATATATACCCGATGTTGCCCGACATTGATTCGGATCTTCTTTCCCAAAGCTTTTAGGTATTTCTGATGCGTCTGCGCGTTCATATTCCTTCCTGTTATTTCTTATTTCCTCGGGATCTTTTCTCACAGTCTATAATCCCGTCGACCTCCTGCCTGCGCATCAATTACATCTCCATTGACTGGCCATTAGGCAGAGGCATTGACATTCAGAGGCCTCCGTCTGCACCGAGGCCTGATGTGTATTCCAACACAGGAGTCAAGCCCTATGCATTACACCAAGATTACATTATTTATTGTATCTCTCTGTGAACGACGGGTCGTGAACTTCGTTTACGCACAGATTGCGCACTTGAGCATCTAGGAAACTGTTAGGGATCCACGTGTAACTGACCAAAATGAAACATTCAAAGCTTTAATGCAATTTAGAATGAATCCTAGCACAGCTTTTACGCACGGACCAACATTATAGTGTATTTTTTTGGCATCTTTTAATTCATTTAATTATGGTTTTTAGTGCTCCTGTGATGATTTACAGTTTGTTTTTTAGAGAGTTCAGTGAAGTAGGGTGGGGTTTTGTGGCTTTGCTGTGATATACATCTTCATTTACATCACTATCAGGCAAAAATATTTGACTATCATAACCCAGAATCTGAAATAAGCTTGACGGTTGCTACAGTTAAACCTCGGAGAATGTGTTAATGATGCATAGCCCCAGAGAAGTGATAGCCAAGAGAATTAACGACTTTCACACCAACCCATCCACACACCCACAGACGCCACTAAACTAGCCCTCCTCCATAGTAAAATTAGTAATTTTAGTGTTCTTAACATATTCCAATTGTATTTCCAAAAACAGAAAAATAACGATAAAAATCGGAGGAAATGTTTAATTTGAACAAGTTGTTTTGAGTTGGATTGAGTTTTTGTCAAATTCTTTCATTTATTTGTGAAATAACCTGAATAACTTATAGATGCAGGTTAAAACTTAGATAGGCTGTTTAATAATTAACATGAGCACGTCGGCTTTATGAATTTCACTGTTGTATTTAAAAAAAAAAAAAAACGTACTCAACTCTGTCCCTAAAGGATTATTATGGGACAGACGCATGTCCGGGTGGCCCGGTGCAGCCGCCGGGCCAATATACAGCACGCCAGGGGGCCACATCGGCCTTTTTGCGGGGCCCTTCCTGGATCTGAACACGGTATTCAGATGTCAGGAGTAGGGCGGGACCGGCTGGGACCTTATAAGAGGAGGGACGTCCAGGTTTCTCTTCTGTATTAGCGCGCTACACCTCCGCCTGTCACACGCTGCGTCCAGAGGCCCCCGGAGGACAGAAAAAACGGGCCAGAAGTCAACATCTGCTAGGCCGAAAAAAGATTAAGGTTATGGAACAATGGATGACTGACCAATAAGAAATATTGACTTTACTATTCCCAGGAGCGTCACGTCACTCTTTGATTATTTTTTCCACACTTTTTCTGACGCTAGATATTTCTCTTCTCTCTTGGCAAAAAAGACAGCGAGGAGACAACTTTCTGTTTTGGATTTTTTTTCTGCTTTGCAAAGGATTTTATATTCATTTTTGATATATATACATTTTAAACAAAAGCCTGTGATAGGGTGCTTCTCCTCCAAAGACTTTTGTTGGGGATGTTGAGCTCTGTGAAGATGGAAGCCCACGATATACCAGAGTGGAATACTTTCTACAGCGAGGCCAGTGAGGTAAAAAAACAAACAAAAAAACCCAAAACGCACTTACAAATGAAAATAACAATGACAACAAATAAAACACATTGTTGTTGTTTTTTTAAAATGTACTCGTGTTGTAATACCGGGGGGATATTTCTCAGAGGTGATTCAAGATTCAAGCGAAGAAGAGCAGATAACAAGTGAAGATTTTATTTGCGCACATTTTCAAGAAGGACGAAAAAAGCCGTAATACTATGAAAACTTGTGAAAGAACATAATATAGATTTAACAGTAAAACATTAACCACTATGGAAATAGTGTAATGGGAATTAAATACCTTTTACGTTTAAAAGTTTTAAAACAATGCGCATCAAGACGCAAGCTAAAATGTTTCAGGAATATCACAGCAAGACCAAAGGACAAAATGCCAAAAGTTACCCAAACGTATTCATTTATTCCTTATCTGTTATAATACAATTAGAGAAAAGAAATAATAAAAAGAAATAACATAGCAATAGTTCTGTTTCCAACATAAACCCACTAAAACAGATACTTTGAAAGGCTTTTTTGTTGAATTGTTGATATAAGAAATATACATTTCATTATAAATATACAGGCTCTGACTAAAAACGTATTTTTTAAAGACATTTTGCTCATCCTTCTCTCTTCTCTCTTTGTGTCCTCGCAGCAGTGTTGAAAGTGTTCAGGTGTAAAGGCCTAAATGTGACAAGACTGCGGCAGTTTTGTCTCGCTAATTCAATTAGAGGTAATTTCATCAGCAGCTTCATTCTCACCTCAGCTCGACCTGATGAAATTACCATGAAGAAAGAGTCTGGCAATATTTAACCCAACGATCAGTAAGGGGCTCGAGATTACCCTTTATCCCCTGTGGATTTGGTTTCTTCGCATATTAAATACTTTTCCTTCACGCCACACTTTCTGAGATCCTTCCAAAAAAGTTTATCTGGATAATTTAACGCCTAATTATTCATCTTTGACGGACACACACAGGCTAAACAAAATCAAAATTCTCCACTTTAGTATAAAATACTGAACTTGTTTTTTCCATGGAAGCAGCGGAGGAGGCCGTCTGAACCGAGAGGCACCATGACGCGCTTTTTACGCATTTTCAGGTTAACATCGCTGTGTGAAATCCATGTCCTCTCTCCGCGCACTGAGAGCTTCATTGTGCATTGATAAGGAGTCACTTTTAAATGGAGCGTTAAACCACTCTCTTCCCACATGCAAACATTTATCGCACAGAAGAAATTTAAATGTATGTCAACTACTAAAAAGTTGGGTTTTGTTCTCTAAATGTTCAAAAGTAAAATTCAAGATTAGTTCACTATACTATTTTCACTACCTGTAACTTTTGTTTCATGACATTTGAAAATGATATTTCCTCTGTGTTTCATTCTGAATAACCAGATTTTCCTCTCTGTCTCCAGATGTATTCCTCTCCCAGCACCATGAACTCTGGTCTGGGCTCCATGGGCTCCATGGGCACCATCAACAGCTACATCAACCTGAACCCGGCAACCGCCTCCCCCGCAGGTATGAACATGGCGTACCCCAGCTCCAGCCTCAGTAGTTCCCCACTGGCCTCCATGGGCTCCGGGCCCGGCCACATGTCTCTCTCACCGGTGGCCTCGTCACTCAGCTCAGGTCCTCTAACCCAGCTGGGACCCGCTGCTCCCGGCTCCCTGGGCTCCTTGTCCCACTACCAGAACATGGGCCAGTCAATGAGCCAGCTGGGCTACAGCTCCACTGCGACCCTGAGCCGGCCCGGGCAGAAGGAGATTCCCCCAAAGCCTTATCGACGCTCCTTGACCCACGCCAAGCCACCATATTCCTACATCTCCCTCATCACCATGGCAATCCAGCAGAGTGGCAGCAAGATGCTAACCCTGAACGAGATCTACCAGTGGATCATGGACCTGTTCCCCTACTACCGTGAGAACCAGCAGCGTTGGCAGAACTCCATCCGCCACTCGCTCTCGTTCAACGACTGCTTTGTGAAGGTGGCTCGCTCACCGGACAAGCCGGGCAAAGGTTCCTACTGGACTCTGCACCCGCAGTCAGGCAACATGTTTGAGAACGGCTGCTACCTGAGGCGCCAGAAACGCTTCAAGATCGAGGACAAGCTGGCGAAGAAAGGAGGCAAGAGCCAGGAGGGGGGCTCGGGTAAAGGAGGCCACGGTGGAGATCACCTGGAGGATCACAGCCCCACAGGAGGATCAGAAGGAGCTGACTCCGCCCACTCAGACAACTCCCACCCGGGCTCTTCAGACGACCAGCCGCATTCCCGAAACTCCATGGTTCCATTAGAGTGCCCACCGCTGTCCTCCTCACACCTCCACAGCCCACCTGTCTCCCTGACTCCGTCCTCCTCCACATCATCCTCCATCCCTCAGTCCTCCTTGTCTCTCTCCGCCACCTCCTCCTCCTCCAACCCTCTCCTCCACTCCCAGTCTTTACCAGGCAGCACTCACCTCCTGCCCAGCTCCATGCAGCAGCACATGGACCTACAGAGCGACGCCCTCAAGTCTCTGGACCCCCACTACAACTTCAACCACCCATTCTCCATCACCAACCTCATGTCCAACGAGCAGAAGATGGACCTCAAGTCCTACCAGGACCAGGTGATGGCCTACAACAGCTACACAGGAGGCTCTCCTGTGGGAGCCAAGCAGATCTACGACAGCCCAGGGCCAGCCACCATGGACTCAGGCGCTTACTACCAAACTCTGTACAGCCGCTCGGTGCTCAACGCCTCCTAATATGGACACTCACCCCCTCCCCCATCCCACCCCACCCCTACACACACACACACCTGTCTGTAGAGGTGAGCCAAGATGGAGACTTCTCTTTCTCTCTTCCTTTTCTAAAATGGACACCCAAGCCCTCTTTTATCTTCCTCTTTCTCTCTCTTTCCCTCTTTGGCTCATGTCCAGTGGCCTTGGAAGAGACTCACATCTAAAATGGCTGCCACATTTGAGGGACCAAAGAACTTCTTTTTTTCTTTTCTTTTACCAACTCTGAAGAACATGGAGACTGGTTGGTTACACAGAGGATAGAAAAGTGAAGCTGGATGATAAAAAAAAATTCAACACTGATGATGAAGATATTTGACTCCTCTGTATGTAAGTCATTACAGATGTCAGATCCTCTCTTTGCCCGTCACAGGAACACTGTGCATGGCAAAATTGGCTTTGTATAAAATGTAAATAGAGGTAATGTGGGGGGAAAGGATATTTGCATTTATTTATGAAGGGAATAAATTTTAATATATCTTGTATAGCGCTCTGCTGACCAGTTACAACCCAAATGTGAGGGGTTTTTTTTATCCAAAGATGGAGAGAAGGAGGCGAGTTTCAGGTTACTGCTTCAGGCAGGTGTTACTCAGTGGGAGACAGTAAAGTTGATTTTTTTTTTGTGTGTTACAGCATTTCTCACTACTACGTTCAGTCAGATCTGTCAGATCAGACATCCGTCAATGTAAATGTAGCCTTGGAAGTTGTTTTTAAGAAGAAATGGTTTGTTGTTTATGGTTGATATGAAGAAAAAAAAACAAAGCCATTTTGTCCTTGCTGGAGCACAAATGAAAAAAAAACACTTTTGCAGCCAGAAGGAAAGAGGCAAAGTAACTGTGGTAAAAAAAAAAAAAAAGGGAAAAAAAAGAAGAAAAAAAAACTTTAAAAAGGCTGTTGTGTTTATATATTTTTCATTTTCCACAAACATTTCCTTTTGTTACCTATACGGGGGCATTACAACGAAATGCTTTTCCACAGACTGTAACATTTTTGAATAACAGATAGCGAGTGAGGTGCATGGAGGAGTTCAGTCAGTTACTTAAACAGTTGAGGGGAGGAGAGATGCACTATGGGAGGATTTACATACAGTACTTTGCACTATGGAGCTCCCACTGGCCAGGTGGGCTGATGGGCTGGTGTGTGTGTGTGAGTTACAACAATACTTAGGAATGACACCCCCCCCCCCCCCCCCCCCCCCAATACTATCAAAGGATCAGCTCAATGGGATCAATGTAACAATGTAAAAAGGTTTCAAATAACTCTTGCTGTCCAAAAAAAAAAAAAAAGTGCCTTTTCTTCAAATGACTGCTGATCTGATAAGAGATCAATGTATAGATGATCTATTGAAGGATTATTCTGATAAACAGCAGAGGACGCAGAAGTTTCAGGTCACATGACGTCCTTTGTGGAGCATATTTTAGTTTCAAAGAGAAATGTCTTTTATTTAAGCTATGTCGCTTTTCGAACTTTGGAAGTGTGCTGATATAATATATTATCGTTTGTTTTTTTCTGTTTATGTTGGTTAAATGTGATTAAAATCATTCATGTTTCATTTTTTCTTATTAAAAAGGCAAAAATGGGGACAAAATGTGCATTTCTTTTTTCTTCTTCAGCAACATTTATGCTGAAAGTGCTTGTTTATCAATGTGGATATAAGCTGAATTAAATGGAAATATTCAGTATATTCAATGTAAAAATCAGTATTTTGTTTCTTTGTTTATTAAGCTTGGTATGTTTCGAATAACCTTTCAGAAATCCACTAAATCTTATATATAAAACTCTTCTATTACTCAAGTTTTACACATTTTCCAGACATAGTTTGCAGCAAATTATTCCTCACCTGTGTGCAAACATTTTAAAAAGTCAGTTAATTAAACTAATGACGCAACAAAAGTCTATTATAGTTAAAATCAGGTTATTGGCGAGACCTCACCAGCTTGTCCCGGTTAATCAATCAATCAATCACAGATCTTTTTTATTTTTTTGTACCTGACTAGCGGCTGGCTGGTGAGGCAGTGCTGCAGGAATAGCAGCGTCTTGTTGAAACAGCTCCTGACCAAATGACTGTGGTGTGTGACATGTGGGACTGGTAGACTAAACACGGCTGGCTCACACTGAGAGCCTCAAAGAAGACCTCTGCGCAGGCCATCGGCTCCGGGGGCATCACACACATACAGCGAGACCCGGACCACTCCAAAAACTACTGACCTGGCTTTGACCCTGCACTAGAAACACAGTAAGGCAGTAAGTCAACAAAACAAAAACAGAGGGGAGAGGGGTTCAGAATGTTTTACTCTTTTAAACTTTACTGTGTCTTCTTGGCCTCGGCGGCGACCACTGACCGATTATGTCCTTTTCTGTTAATTCCAAACAAACTGCATACACGAAACAAATCACTTCCTGTTTGTGTCAGAGGAGTTCTTCCAAGCAGTGGCTAATGTATGGAAACATGCTGAATCACTACTGTATAATGTTTATATAAAGATGCATGTGAAATGTTGCAAGTGATAACTTTAAAGCTATAAAAAAGCTGCAAAGCTGTTACCAATACTTCAACTAACTTATAAAATGACCCACGGATAATTTATCAATCCTGGTTTCTGCAGCCGCCCTGTACAGGCCTGCTGTCTGCTGCTCTCCTGTCCTGTTTCCGGGCCTCCTGTCTACCTGTCTTCATGTCTACCTGTCTGTCTGTCCTTGTCTGTCTATCTGTCGTCCGCTGGCAGTTACTCAACCCAGCCCTGGGTTGTCAGAGTTGTCACGTATTTGTTGCTGCCTTCTTTTCTTCTCTGTCACGTCAAGGCCAGCAACAGCGAGCCCGGAGGCTTCAAAAATATTGCAGCAGCACATACAAACTCAGACATGTACACACACACACACACACACACACACACACACACACACACACACACACACACACACACACACACACACACACACACACACACACACACACACACACACACACACACACACACAAAAGACCTATAGTCTCACTCTTTAACTTCAGTTTCGATCAATGGTTCCCAATGCTAAAGAACATTGACTACCTGTTGCTGCAGAGACTCATGAGCATTTCTCAGATAATTTCCCCCTTTTTATGATACATCAATATATGGGGCCTTTAAAACACACACACACACACACACGCACACACACGCACGCACACACACCTTAAAGTAATGGTCACTGGTTTGTAGTCTGAGTGGGAATCTAAAGCAGTTTGTCACCTTGTATGCACAATAGTCCCTTCAGAGCAGTTGGCTTGATAAGATAGGCGAGCACCCGCCTGATATGGTCTCCACAGCTACATACAAAGACACAGTCACACACACACACACACACAAACACACACACACACACACACACACTAGGCTGCTCAAAGGTATGACCAACCTGGCTGGCTCTAAAATGTCACTCTGTTATGTCCCCTTCGCAGTAATCAGGTGACCAAGGTGATAGTGGTCACATTTAGTCCTGGCTATTTTTTATCTCTTCATGAGGGAAAACAGATTAGAGTAAATCCACTGATAACATACTGTGAGGTTTTTAAAGGAGTAACTATGCCGCACTTAGGCTGGAACAATTTCAGCAACAAAAAAACGTAAGTGTTACCCTTACATTTCTAACCTCTCGGTTGTTATCAGCTGACCCAGTTTCCCAACGCGAGACTCTTAGAAAAAAAAGATACCAGCTGCTGATAACAGTCTGCATGTCACAATAAATTAAAGGATAGGTTCACATTTTGTCCAAGTCTGTCTAATAACAATACTCACATTACTGTATGTGCATTAAAACAGTTTTTACTTGATTGCTTCGTTTTTCGGTATGAACAGGAGGAGCAAGCACAAAATGTTTCAGTGATTATGATTACTTGACTTTTGGTTTAAGACAGACTTTTTTGTGACTTTATCCTTTAGTCTCTCACAAATGAAAGGATTTTGTGTAAAGTTTCGAGGATTTGCGTCTTATCAACATATTGTTGGGACTGTTTTGTGCAAAAATCACACCACTTTTTGGCAAAATACTGTAACAAGCAAGAATTGTCTTACAATTAATTTCATCATTTGTCACCTGGATTTGCAACCCTGCAAGTGTCGAACCTTAAAGTGCAGTTCAGAGGAGCAGCATTAAGCATGGCTGTAGGATAAAAGTATAATTTGGCACTAATTTACTTTATTTAAAGATGTACAGTAACTAGAAAATACTATAAAAAACATTAAAAACCTTCAAATTGTTTAAAATCACTCCAAATATTTTTTTCCATAAGATCTGGTCATGAAATTGTTTTGGGGCCTATCACACCACACAGTCCTGATTCTGTTATACTGAGTTTGTAATGTATTAGCTCATGTGGAGCAGCAGAGCCTGTTTCAGTCCCTGGTTTTATAAACTGTAACGAATAAATTACAATGAAACTGCTTCATAATCAAACTGAATTGGAAGCAAAACTGACCATAAAAATCATCATCATTCTTTTAAGGTTCAGTAATCTGTACTCAATCATTAGTTTCTGCACATTTTTCTTCCAATTAAAATAAACCCTGATGTTGATTCCACCCTTTGCAATGCTGGTGCAGACTGGTACCAAATTTATTTAAACGAGTTGAAGCCAAGCTTTCAGATTTTACAGGAATAGTTTATTAAGTGAGCTCTTCAGATGACAGATGAAGGTGTGAAACATGGTTTTAAGGGGGAAGAGACGGTTTTGGTGGGAAAGGCTTCCCAAAGATAAGATCTAATCAAAGACCTAATAAGTTTGGGGCGTTTTGCATAATTGTCAGCTGGCTTTAAAAGACTTTCAAAAGAGTCTGCGGGGCAGCGGATCTGTGTGTGGGTGACGCCGTTGTCATTTTTGTTCACGTGGATATTTGTCTCCTGAGGTGCAACAGTTTTTCAGTTCGCCCCTGTTGAACACTTGATGACAGCTGCCCTCAGGCTGTACTGCTGGTGACAGTAAATCAAGCATATAGAGTCTGCAAGCATGCACACCTGCACAAAGAGCTTCTGTGCTCAAATGAAAGAGCAGGAATAAGATGTTTTTTTCTGCTGCTGCTGCTGCTGCTGCTGTAATTCATGTGTAATCTTAATTTTTTCATATTATAACTTTTTGATTATTTAAATGCTGCTGTTTTGCAGACTAAACACACTGAAACCGAACTTTAGCAAACCAAATATTACAGAAACTGATTATCCGCCTTACTGAGACGGAAAGGTCTATACATATCAAGAGCGTTTTCATCATTTGTAGTGACATTCATGTAATTGACTGTGCTGCAGTGCACTGTACATTTTCCATTCAGCAGTTGTTTGCAGATCTCTTCATCAAGAAAAAGTCTTGACAGAAAGAAATAAAGAAAGTCAAGGAAAGAGAAGGGTGGTGCGTGTTTTCAAGATGTGCAATGCAAATGAGGCAGTGCATCCTGGATCCTGTTAGGTGGAAGTACTATTTACACTAGTTATTGCCTGAGGAGAGGGAGGGAATGGGGAGAGAGAGAGGGAGGGAGAGACAGAGAGGCAGAGATAGAGAGAAAAGGAAGGGAGCACTTACAGTTCAACCCTCAGGCTATACTCTCCTTTTTCTGAATAATAGACAGACAGTTAGTTAGTTAAGTGGTAAGACAGTCAAGATCGGATCCTAATCTCACTGACAAATTGTACATATCTGTAGTAAAAAATATTATTCATATATGTAGGACATATGAGCAGAGACTGGGGCCTCAAACGGGTATTTGTGTTATCACATGAATCATAATAATGATGAATTACCAGTGTAGCACTTGTAATCAGTCATATTCAGCTTTATATTAAATCATAAAAACATTAAAAAAAACACACATTTTGAAAGTGACACAGAAATATACACAAATTAGAAATTATGCAAAACTTTGAAGATGGAGCTGTACTTAACAAACATGAGGGTGGAGAGACAGTTTGGCAGTTAACCAGGCAGAGAGACAGTCAGACAGAAAAAAAACTATCAAGAGGCAATCAGACAGACACTCACGAGGTCAGTGAGACAGAAAAATAGGCAGACAGGTAAAAGAAGAAGAACAGAAGTCAGTCAGATCTCACAACAGATTTATACTCATTTGTACAAAACTATGTAATTTGTAGGACTTAAACATGAGCAGTGAGGACACAATTTTAACAATATTAGAGCTGAAATACAATCAGAAACTGTTTTGATATTGATATTGGTATCGTTTCAGTCATTTTTTAAAGCAAAATTGGCAAATATCTCCTGGTCCCAATCTTTCAAATGTGAGGATTTTCTGCTTTTCTTATCTTGATATGATGTAAAGGCAACTGTTTTGGGGTTTTGGACTGTTGGTCTAACAAAACAAGACACCTGAAGTCCTCAGAAAGGGCTCTGAGAAAGTTTGATGGGCCCTTTTTCTTTAAATTTGCTCTCATTTCATAGACAAACAATGAATCAAAGAAATAACTGAAAGCTTAAAGATTAAACATTACACTTAAAATGATAATGATGTATTATTTGTCTAGCACCTATAGTAGGCCTATGGCTTTACATGGAATCATAATTAAACAATAAATAAATAAAAGAGATCTAAAAAGTTACACATCCACAAACCAATTTTATTTTAAACATTCAAAATCAAAACAAAATGTAAAACAATCAGATCAATGAAGACTGAGAGACAATCAGATGGAGAAAAAGCTGTGAGGAGGCAGTCAGAGGGTAAATCAGACATACATTCAGACAAGTACAGCTGCAGCTGGTAAAGAGGATAGAAAGTCAGTCAGGCCATAAGACAGTCAGTTAGTATGTAATTCAGACAGACAGACAGACAGACAGACAGACAGACAGACAGACAGACAAACAGACAGACTGAGCGCCACTGGCCAGCAGAGGCACAGATAAGCGGTTGGACTTTGCCCAGTCGGCTGTGGGTGTTGCAAAGAGGCCCGAGATAAAACCACTGGCCTTAGAGACGAACACAGAGGAGGCGGCTGATTACATTTAACCTGATGGCGTGTGTGTGTGTGTGCATTTGTGCATGTGTGTGTGCATTTGTGCATGTGTGTGTGTGGGGAGGGACAGACAGGGAGGACAATATCGATCAAAACAGGACCATCGACTCAGGAACGCAGCAGACACGAGTCCGGAACAAAAAAAAAAAGAAAGAAAAAAAGAAACATTTCCTGACAGCAGGCGGCTCATCTGCTGTCGAGCAAAGCAGCAACAGCAGCAGGTCAAAGGTCAGAGGAGTATTGAAAAAAAAAAAAAAGTTGCTAGATTGGATCTTCACAGCCTCCGATGATGCTCTTTCCTTGATCTTTGTTTTTTTATGTGCGCTGGAGATACATTTTTAACTCGAGCTGTGAGCGATACTCTTCCTCTGCAAATGTTAAGCAAAAGTTAAAATGAAATTAAGCTTTAACAGTTATATTTACATGACAAGTTTTTCTTGTATTTATTTAGTAATATTTCTATATTTCTTCCTGCTTTGTTCCCACTTCCTGTTACATATTTTGTGTTTAATTTTGATTTTGCTTCGCTGCATCTTGTGACTGTTTGCACTGACCCAGTTTCCCTCCAGGGATCATTAAAGTTTAATCTTATCTTATCTTAATTTCCGTGAGTAACATTGTCTCTGTTATGATTACACACAGAGCACCTGCTGGGTTTGTCATGCCGCCTCTGTAATGTGATACAGTGTCGATTGCTTACATCGAGCCTCCTGCGGGTCCAAACGCTGATCAGAAGCTCTACTGTCGTATCAGGGGTTAATATACTGACTGTGCTCAGGCTAAACTCCTGCTTCTCCTCTGTAGTTTCAGGATGTTTGATTATGCAGTGGAGGAGGTGTGAAGTACAATATCCTCGGGACTTTGTACATCTCGCTACCTCTCGTACATCTGGAGATGGATTTTATGATGTCAGGCGCTGAGCTAAGGCAAGCAGAATCACAGGGGGAAACCCCCTGCACGGCTTGTTTATATCACTTAAATAAATCTTGTTCCACAAATTCACCTTCACTTCCCCAACCTGGATATGACACTACCTATCTGAATGATGAAAGCACTACAATATGCAAACTTAACCCTAATTACTGTCTTACTGTAACCCTATGCGAAGCTTATACAGCTGGAAATCCCAGATAGTGGCATACTGCCCTCATATGAGCAATACAATAAAGGTCGGCTGAGGCACCTGTCAGCAAGGCACTTAATCCCAAACTGAAAGTGTGTTAATAAGGTGGACACAATATTAGGAACACTTTTAATTATAGCACAATTCAGACCAACACTACCCACTACAGACTCTATAACAAAAAAAAGGTATCACCCTTCTGACAATGTCAACAAAAAGTAAAACTGTAAAAGCATTGTAAAAGATGAAGTCATGGCAGAGCTGTAGTATTAGATTACATTAGATCACACAGGTGTTCCTAAACCATTTAAAACCACATCCTTGTGATTCTACAAAAACCTGTTGAGCCTGCATCGTTAATATTAATAATAAATACAAATTATAAAAACCTTGCCATAATGACTAAATAACCAATCATTTTGGTCACAATATTTGCAGCATATAATTGTAAAAGTATTTAATCAGGGCCATCATAATATTTCCCATCACACATTACTTAAAAGTCCTTTCTTACTGATAAAGGAATTCAAATTTGAATATAAATTAAAATACATCACTAAAAAAAGATTAAACATACATTTTGACCTTCATATTTTCACTCTGTTCAAAGTACAGCAGCTGTTGGGATAAAAGCAAACATCATATTAAAACAGAAAGCAAACATGAAGCAGCACCTGCCCAGGTTAAATCCAAGGTCTGCTGCTATTTTAAATGTCACAGTAACACAACATTGAGCAATGCTTGTAGTCCTTTCTGATGATCCATAAATGTCAAGGAAACATTTAACTTTAAGGACACAGAGCCTTTTTTTCTCAGGAGATTCCATGTTTATCTTTCAATTGTCTATACAGTGAAAATACAATAGTTTAAACACACGTTGAAGTAGCAATTTAAAGATAAACTACCTGATTTAATTTCACAGTGCCCCCAAATCACCAAATTTCCTCCAATTTCCCAGTAACGTTTCTCCACCATTCACAGCAACAGTTCAAAACACAATTAAATTGGTGCCAATTCCTGCTGGATGCTGTCTCATACGGGCCTTTGTGACAGCTGAGAGCAGAAACAACAGCTCTTTCTGCCAGATTGATGTTTATATTAACACCCAATTTCACATCCAGCCAGCCTTTCTCATGCTTTTTGACAAGGAAACAAAGAGATATCAGCCGATGTTTCAGTCCAGATGCTGAGAGGACCTCCTGTGTCTCTATAGTCACTTTCAGTTTGAACAAACTGAGACCCGGACTGTGACAGTGTCAGGACAGTGCAAGGAGACATAAAATGTCCGCAAGTGTGATGAGACCTTCAGGAATGCTCACTAACATCTGGAGAGCATGTGCCGGGTCAAACGCAGAGTGTAAGAAGTGTGTGAGCTACTGGCTAGACTTTAAGACAACACTACTTGAATTGACATGACAGCCACCACTGTCCGTAGGCTTGTAAATCACAGATGCTGAGACATACACGCATATATGTCCGCACACACACACACACACACACACGCACAAAGACACATAAAGACACACAGGCCGTGTCAAGGGCTGTTTGTCTCCAGCTCACAGACGGATGAGGCCTTAAAGACCGAGCATCCATCGTTTGCCAAATCACAGAATCTGATGGAGCGACATGTCAGACCGCTCTGTTGAACCTGGCTCTGCTCCGACATTCAAACCTGACTTTACATTGGAGAACCAGAGCTTTGATTCACAGCTTGAGACCAATTTGGCTGCGTCAGGCTCCTATTCCTCCCTTGAGTCAGGTTTCACTTTATTTGTTCAGTTTTGAATGTTTTTTTTTTTCATCCTTGTATCAGAGGACATGAAACACTTGAGTTGTGTAAAAAAAATTGCATTTCTTCGGGTCTGACGTCCTGCCAACTTTTTTCTGTGACATTTAGGAGTTTGGCAGTTTATTCTGGTTTATAAAAACAGATTCAGATGAAGAGAAGAAGAAATAAGCATCAGGAGGGCAAGTCCTGAGGTTTGGAACAACTTTGAGAGCAAAATGCCCCAATTTTTTATTCAACTTAAATAAGGGTTTATGTGGAGAGAGAAAGAGAGAGAGAGAGAGACAGAGAGACAGGCTGAGATATGAGACTGAATATTTGCATTTCTTAGCACACATTTTTACATTGTTGTTCTGACAGTCAATATTTCTCACAGTTGTGAGTCTGATTACTGTGAGATATTATCACCAATTCAAGCCATGCATAACTGCATATTTACATTATTTCTTAAAGTGAATTATGCCCTCATTTTGATGCATTTGATATAATATGAAAATGTAGTTGATGCAAAATGTGCCAGATTTTTTATGCAATCTTTCTCCTACTAGCTCCTACTTTAGAAACATTGTTTTGGTTGAGGTAGATTTATCTAACAACACATTTTTTTTACAAAGGTAAACAAAGGATCTCCTCAAATAAAAACAGTTCAAATGAACTTTTGTGAGTGAGAAAGGTTTCCCAGTTAGTTAAATTCACAAATCTCCAAATGCAATGAATCTATCTTTAGTTACTGACATAAAGCTAAATAAATGTGATAAGGAATTGTGGTGTGACAGTCCAACAACTTATAAAATTGACACATATCATTTACAGAAACAAATGCAACTTCAAATCAAACATTAATAAAAGTTGATATAGACTTGAAATGTGTGCAAGGAAGCTGCAGAATGGTAAGGATGACAGCCATGACTTAGCAAATATCCTCATGACACTGATTACTTCCTGCAAATATTTGCTGCGAATCAGAGAATTAATCTTTGTTTATTGCACAGACAATCTCTGATTGTTTAATATTCTACCAGCTGAAAATCAAATTTGCTTTGGCTTTTCTATCTCGTGGAGTCATGATGCTACTCCTGTGTGTGTGATGGCCTGGAGGCCGACAGATCAGAGGAACAAAACTAATATTAGTTTTCAGCTACATATTTCCAGACACAACACACACACACACATACACAAACACAGGTAAAACACATAAACATATAGATTATACAGTACCAAAGTGCATGACTTTGGTACTGTAAAGATGCATCTATACACACACATTATGCCCTGCAGTTATCTTATCGATCATCACAGGTGTGAGTGTTAAAAAAGGACCCCACGAATTACTGGTTTCCTGCTAGGAATGGATGCTGTGTGTGTGTGTTTACACATATGTGACTGCTTGCCTTTGTGTTAGTCTGTTCATAATTTTCTTTCTGTATATGTTTATGTTTATATATCTGTCTCTCCGCTCATCTTTCTCCTGTGTGTTTATTATTTCTTGTGTATTGATTTTTAGAAAGCAGAGGAGCTGCTGTCTAGAACTATCAGCTTATCTGTGCAGCCTCCAGGTATACAGTCCAAAACTGAAAATTAAAAAGAGAAAAGTATTAAAAGAGAAATTTAAGAAAGTAAGTCAAAAATGATTTTTAAAAAACACAAGTGATTAACAAACGCCAATATTGTGAAATATTTAGACAATGAGGCAACATATTCCACGCATTATCCACTTCATATAAAACGACCTATAATATAACTTCATGTAGCGTATATTTGGTCAAGTAAGTACTTAAGGACTTAATGTTAATTAGGTACAGCTAATATAATCTGCTGCAGTCAATGTTGTTATTTTAATGTTCAGCGATAGTCAAAAATGAGAAGTCTGCTACCTGAATGTTTTTTGGTGATAACGAGAACTAAACGATTCCTTTAAAAGATTTATTATTTGGGTATTTTGCGACTTTGAAACTCTAATTTTAACCATGTACAGACTCCTCTTTGCTCTCCTGACCACCGCTTCAGACCAGAATGAAGCCAAATCAAGCTTGTTTTGTGGCCTTTGACCGAAAAACACAGAGACAGTCGCACCACTGTGACAACTGCAGCCAGGCACTCAGAGTTCATTAGCTGTGTGTGTGTACAGCTGGACACACAAACACACACACACACACACACACATGTAAGTAGGGACAATATAACAGCCAGGGCTGCGGCCTGTGGTGCTGCTCAGGCAAAAGTAACCGAGAGGTTAGATGAGAAGTAGGTTTAAATCAGCTGGTACAGCGTGGGCGGGTTAAAAAAACTGCTGGTGATATGCCTTTGAGCAAGATGCTTCAGCCTCAACATGGTCAACAACGACTGTGGTTGTAAAGTAATAAAGATTCTCAGTTAATATAAAGTGTATTAGTGCTAATCCGGTTTGGCACTTCATCATGGAAGCAAAGAAAAAATGACAAAATGAGCATATAAAATAAATAAATCACATCTGCACAGGTGTACAGGGCTTTTTCACCTGTCTGCAGGTGGACACAGGTGTACAGGTAATTTTGGCTGCCTGGGCATGTACAGACGAAGTTTGATTGGCAGCGGTTTGTCGCTTCCACCTGTAAAGGCGGAACAGCCAACACCTTTATGATACCATCAGGACATTTGCAGCACGGCTGTGACAACATCAAACTGAAAAGGAGCCAAAATAAATAGAAACGCTTTTATTTTATACGTTTTCGTTTATTAAGCTGCAAATTTATAGTAACAGTGTATGAATGCAAAAGAAAACACAATCAACCGTTGCTTCTTCTTAACAGTATGCAAATGTTTTTTTTCAATTGAGGCCCGATTATAAAGTTTTTGACCTATCCAAAATAGTTACGAGCTTTTTTCACATTAAAACAGTACACACTTCTTGAAGATTCTTTAAAAACACACACACACACACACACACACACACACACGCACACACACACACACACACACACACACACACACGCACACACACACACACACACATCCATGCCATCATCAGTACGTACAGATGAGGGATGACTGATCCTCCCCTTCCACAGACGTGTTACAGGGGAGTCTGAAGGTCCCTCTCACTTTCACCAACCTGTTACTGTGAGTGATTTGTTTTGCCACCACTTCCAATCAGAGGCCCCCTGGCTAGCACCAATTAACAGCAGCCACACACACACACACGTATATGGTGAGAGGCTACTGCAGCACCCAGCTGGGGCAGATTAATGGCCCTCCACCCACCCACTATACTGCCACAATGACCAGGGGTCTAACAGAGAGAGAGAAGGAGGGGAAAACCCCTTTAGTGTTTCTGTTGTTTCACTGTAAGAGCCCACATGTTACGTGAAGTGGCCCCTGACCTGATTTAACAGAGCTGACACTACTTACAGCGCGGAGGGTGAACACACTGCAGTGACCTTAAACACTCAGCATGAATGTAAAGTTGCTATTATACTACTGCAGACTTTTGTGCCAACTATCAGTAATGTTATCCTTGATTTCTGCTCTTAAGATCACAATAGTCAAAATAGTCAGAACACAACAGACACACCCAAAGGGTCATTTGTTTTTAATAAAAGCTGTAACATTCATTTTAAAATGGGCATTCAATACTATAACAAATGTGCGCAAATGTAATTAAAGGTGACAAACACACAGGCCAATATGCCAGTAATAAATGGAAGATGTGTATTTATTCACCTTTTAAGAGAAAATGTGAAGTGTTTGCATCATACAGACAATGCAGAAGTGAAGTGTTTTATGAACATTTAAGTACTTTTTTTTGCTACGAAACATAAACAATGTAAGTAAAGCAATTTCAAACTAACCAGAGCAGTTATATTCTTCAAAGGAGCAAGAAAGAAACTTTTCAAAGCTTTTCAAGCTGAGAAGTGGTGAGTGCTTAAACCTTACATACTGTTCAGGGTCAAATTTGACCCATTTTTACATTTGACAGCTGTAAAAACATATATACATTTCTTAAGCCGGACTTTGCCTAATGTGACTCACAGAATACAAAAATTGGAAATAAAATGCATCATTTTTTAAATTTTAGTGAAGTTGATATGCATTTTTATAAATGCAAATGTACAAATTTGACCTTTATTAAAAACATTCAAAAATCAGCATTCAAATGTGTTGTATTCATCATATTCTATAAAATTTTCTCCTGGACCATAAAATAGTGATTGTGAATGTATTTTCCTCCCACAAGATTAATCAAACATTTATTATTATTACTGATATACTGAAATTTATGAGTGTGAATTGGTGTAGAGACTAAATATGAGTCAGAATATGAACAGTATGAAAGTGTTAATAATACTGTAAAGATATTAGGTGGTGTATTCCTTTCATTTTGCTCTCCTGGGCCACCATGTTGAACACTCAGTATGAAATCCACACTGCAGTGCCAGACATGGACTGTTATCAGTCTGTGGTTTCAAAGTGATGACAACTGAACTAGACCACAACTAATGCTCTCACTCTCACTCAGTTTTTAGAGCCAAAGCTGTCTATTGTTTTAATATCTCTGCAGCGAAAGTCTTACTTTGTTTCCAAATTTCCTGAGCACCTCTGCTGAAGCTGGGAGAGATTCTGTGTCTTGTTCAAGGACACTTCGGTAGGTTGAACCAATCCTTTAAGATTAAGTAAGATCTCACCCTGATTCTCTGAACTGCTGCTACAAACTCATACTGTGTTCAGTGTTACGTGTGGTGCAACATCGCATCCTCTCCACAGAAAACAGGGGAAAAACAAGGACTGTGGCGACAGGTTGCCATGGACACGGTCTAATATGGCTCAGCATGTGTTGGTGTCTTGTGTTATGGATGTATCCGTCCTGTCTGCTCATCAGTCAGACTGTTTTTCTACCTTCCCAAAACCCAAAATGGACGTGGTCTGAGGAGGGGGATGATGAAGAGGAGGAGCAGGAAGGTGGAAGGACGAAAAAAGCAGGGGAAAGGATTGAAGGCCAGTGATGGGGGAGGAGGGTGGGGGGGCTGCTGCCAGAGGATGAATGAGTGCTACTATGTCTGCTGGCTCCGGACTCTGTGCGTGTGCGTGTGCGTGTGCGTGTGTGTGTGTGTGTGTGTGTGTGTGTGTGTGTGTGTGTGTGTGTGTGTTGTTGAACAGGGCTCCTTGAGGAGAGCCTAACAGGCTCTCACGCTCAGGTTGAAAAGCTCCACTTATTTTCACAGCGCAGGCTGAAAACGCACTGCTGGATGGTTTGGACCACTGCAGACACCGTAGAGGTGAAACATGGCTGTGATGAGTTTTTTAATACCTGATTGATGGTCACCAAAAACACTTAAATGGATCTTGGGACCTTATTGCTTTCAACATGTTGACAAAATATATTTGGTAGATCGGTGGCTGAACTTGATGAAGGACCACCAATAAAAATGGAAAAACTGTTCCTCTGTTGTCACACATGAATTTCGTTATGTAAACCTGATGTATTTTACACCCCAGTCTCGTGTCTGAATGAACATTTGAGTCACTTTTACACAAAAGTCACAACAGCAATCTGACGAGGTTGGACTGGTAACATTTTCAACATTTTAACACAGTTGTTGAATAGACACTTCTCACTGTTCATTTCACACTTTACAAACAGCAGGTGTGCAAATAAGAACTTAATGAGTCCCATTAAATAAGGCCTTAAAGGTGCTGTCACTCTATATATGAGAATTGTCTGACTTTTTAAAATAGAAAGCAGAATTGACTGTCTAATAAGCACAATAAGTTTTACATTTGTGGTTGATGCCAGCTGTGAGAGATCTGAACACACTCTTCTTCTTTTGTATCATTATACTCATGGCCTTTCTCCATAAAAGTCCCGCAATATAAATCCATAAAGAAAATTTACATAAGTGGCGTCTGGATGTCTGAATGAAATAAAAGTTGAAGTATGAAGCCAGCAATGGTACGTAGCCTGTGTCTAATAATTGCTTAAGAATTCAAACTAAATATAGAAAGAAGATTATAAAGTAAATCTAGTGCAGTGGGTGGCACATAGGGAGTTATAAGGCCTCCTTGAAATTCGCAAACTGTTCTGTGAGCTCAGGTTGTTTTCACTGATGCTTATTTAATACCTCAATACTACTAAGTAAGAGGAAGCATAAATTAGCCCAGGCTGCACAATGTTAATTGCAGATTAAACACTTTTATTACAAAAGAGCACAATCAAAATTGTATGATGGCCACACCCTTACAGCAAACCAAAGTCATACTAACCTGAGCAGCTTTCAGAGCAGGCAGAGCACTTATGTATAAAAACAGAAACCAACCACCAACATTCAGCTACAAGACAAATATAAATGCAGTTAATGTTGCAGAAAAATAATCATCGAATGTAACTGTCAGGTCTCTCAAGAAGAATGAAGATTTCTTTCAATATGTGCCAATTTTGTAAAATCAGAGAGAGAAAGCATCATAGTGATTAATTATTGCCCAATTGATGCTTTAACACAACATTTCTCATTTGATGCAACATTTCGAGCCAATAACCACAAAATTTGATTATTACAATAGTTAGTACAGACAGCATCGATGTTATCATTCCATCTATATGTTGTTATCTTAATTTCCATGTTGTCAATTTGCAATTTTAGTCATACGACATCTACTGCATATGTCTGTCCTACAAGAAGGATCCATGCTCTCTTTCTTTTTTTTTCTTTTTTTATACTTCTTAGGGAGTATGTTCCTGATCCAAATCAAGGGTTTAAGGTCAGATGGTGTCATATAGATTATAAAGACACATTTGTGACATATTGGGCTTTATAAGTAGAATTTGCCTTGACATAAGACACCAACTCAACTGATGAAGATGGTGTAATCAAAGTAGCCATAGCTAAAGCAGATAAGCTCCATATTTGATAGTGCTTCTTGATATCGACTCATCATCTATGATGGATGATATATCCATAGCAGTTGCAGCAGCAGATAAAAGCATTACTTCTATGACAGAGAATGCCCTGAAGTGACATAATTAACGAATATGCTCAGGAAATACCTGAAAATCTACTTTTTTTCCTTCCTTTTTTGTTAAACCCAAAAAACAACCTGCTAAGTTAATGAGCTCTGTTAAGATTCATGCAGCGGTGTCCTTGACAGCAGAGCAGGATCAGTTAGCCCCCAGGCCATCACACAGTGTATTTGAATAGCCACCGTGTCCTCAAACCATCTTTATTGTTCCGTGTCTCCTCCAGCCCCCAAGACCCTCTCCCCACCCTCACTCATCAAGTGAAATATCGAGTAAACTATCCAAGTCATCCTTTAACCCTCTGGGCCAAAATATTTGCATATTACCCCCTCCTCTAAAAAGAAGAAGAAAAAACCACGGTCTGTAAAACATGGCTGGACTTTCTTTACAAACTCTGTCTCTGTTGCCTCACAGGAACTTTGTTTTTGAAAGTGAAGGAATGTCCAGGCCCGAAATACTTCTACCTCTTTCTCTCTCTTTCTCTCTCTCTCTCTCTCTCTCTCTCTCTCATCTCTCCATTACTGTCTCCCTCTGCATCCCCTCCACCTCTCCACTCCCCACCTCCCCCTCCACTCTCGCTCCCTCCTGTCAAAATAAACACATTGAGAGCTGCCCCTCTTTTCATTCAGACGCTCTTGAGCCGACGGCCTCATTTAGGGCCCCGCTGTCCTCCTGTGTGTGTGTGTGTGTGTGTCCTGTGTCCCCTCAATGTGTGTGTGTTTCTCTCAAGTATTTATAACACACATTGAAAAGCAGCTTTTTTTACACTCCCGTCCCTCCTCCTTAAACCCCCTCATCCCCCGACGTGGTATCTGACATAACCGGCACTGGGTTTCTCGCTGCGGCTCTGCGTTCCTGGCAGATAGAGGGGCCGCCGACCGCCGCTGGGGGAACTTTCCTGGCTCAGGGAAGCCTTGGGACAATCACACCTTTCATGGGCCGGAGAGAACGCCGCCCGTCCAGCGGCTCCTCGGCCACGGCAGGGGGAATTTCTCTCCCTCCCTGGACCCTCTCTCTCCTTTTCTGTTTCCCTCTCTCTGACTTTTATTCTGAGCCATTTGTTCATTTCTGACACCAGCATGTTTTACTTTCCAAACTATTATACAACCGCCATTTTTTTTCTTGTTTTTTCACTCGTATCTTGTCACTCTTTGGAGCTAGAAGTGATAATAGAGGGGCAAAACATTAAAGAAGGTTCCCTGATTAGATTCAAACCAGGAAAAATGTATGTTATCTATATTAATCATGTGCAGAAAAAAACAAACTTTATCACTATTTGAAATAAACAAAAGCAAAAGCACTTTTTTCTCAAAAGACCCTCAAATATTGTGGCATAGATAGCTCTGTGATGCAGTGCTAACATTTATACCATACAGTTCTGCCAAACCACATTACACTCAATACTGCATTTTAGAGATGATTTGCTCCTTTACAAATACATGCATGACAAATACAGTACAGGTAAGATTGAGTAAACCAAGCTGGGAAAGGGTCATTGTTTTGGTATTTTAAAAAAAAGCACTCCATTTCCATCAGTGTCTACACTAGAGGCATTCAGCCACAGTCCTGCTGCGTGGTCAGCCACATTTTGGCAGTGCCTACAGTCCAAAATGTAGTTACACATGTAAGTCAGAGGAACATAAATTACAAGTGTTAAAAAATGCGCTTCAGGTCACAGTTGTACATATGAACCGCAAGTGAAGCACGGGTGATTATGTGGCCCGTGTATAATCGTCATCCAATAGTCATTTAAGTCATGTCCTCTCCAGCCTGTGGTCACCTTCTCACACTCCTTCTCCACCCCGATTTTCCTCCTTGATCTGCAGCCTTCTTCCCCCATCTCCCCCTCTTCTCCCCTCTACTGCGCTCTCTCTCTCTCCAGCTCTCCCTCTGAAGCCACCTTGAGGTTTACAAAGCTACCTTTTTGCAGGTTTAAATTTAGAATCACCTTCTCTGGGGCCACTACTTGTACTGGAGGTTGTCCTGAAAAGAGAGAGAGAGAGAGAGAGAGAGAGAGAGAGAGAGAGAGAGAGAGAGAGAGAGAGAGAGAGAGAGAGAGAGAGAGAGAGAGAGAGAGAGAGAGAGAGAGTGAGAGAGAGAGAGGAGAGAGAGAGAGAGAGAGAGAGAGAGAGAGAGAGAGGTTTTCTAAACTTGTCCCTCTAAATTGGCAGGTTTTGTGAAAGCTAATTTGGAAATGCTCGGTTTGGAAGCATGAGGGGGCTGGTTGTGATGTTGTGCTGTGCGCTTCCCGTAAGCACGCTGAGTAGCTTTATTCAAAGAGCTGCGGTAGAAAGGCCAAATAAAGATCAAATCAACATGGATGAAGCTGGCAGGGAGGGTAGAGTTTCTGTGCACCGGTGGGTGCAACCTGGGACATGGAAAACGCAATAAAAAACACAATTAGGAGGTGTGAATAAGAAAAACCCCTGTATCATACATTAATGAATGCGAGAAAGTTGGTTTGGAAAGAAAGTTAAATGAATGAGATGTTAAGTAATTTCAGAGTAAACACACATAAATATGATATGTGTGTGTCATTTTTATCTAAAGCACTAACCTGTGCATCTTATTAGTTTTGCTGGTATTTGGTCATAAACCAAAGTATTGGACAAACTGAAACTTTAAGTCACTGGCGGAGCGACAGGAAAAGTCAGGGGATCGCCAAAGTAATTATGCTTCACCCTCCGGGGGACATTAATGTCTGAACAAATTTAATAGCAATGCATTCAATAATTGCTAAAATATTTTAGTCTGGACCACAGTGATGGACCTGCATCACGTCGCTATCATGGCTAAAAATGTCGAGACTAAGCACAGTAAAGCTAAAACAGGAAGTCAGTCTAAAAAATCTAACAGCCAATGGATTACCATCATTTACTCTCCCATATAGGCTAGGTATGACTGTTACATTTAATGTGGTTGTTTTACTGCTTCACTTGTGTCTTTAATCTCTTTGAAAACAAACACTAGAGTCCTGTCTGATTAAAGAGTGACAGAAAGGTTTCTTCTTTGTGGAGGTGGCAGCTGTTTCTTAACAGTTACAACAAAATCCAACGGCAACCAAGAGTCACAGTAAAATTAACAGAACACCACTTAAACCACATAATCTATTGTTTTATTTATATATATATATATATATATATATATATATATATATATATATATATATATATATATATATATATATATATATATATATATATATATATGTACGTAAGGTGGAGAAGGTGAATATGCTGCAGGAGTTTTGATGGACATTTATGTTTTTCAATGTGACTACAGGCGATGACTTTTTCATACTCTACAAAAGGTTTTTATGTAGAGTAATCCTTTAAATAATTAATTGAATGCAGAGCTTAGTATTGTAAAAAGTGATGTTTACATTGTACTATCGCTACTTAAAATTCTGCTGAAATGTGCAGGCGTTTTTTTAAATGGAGCTAGTCATAAAGATCAGTCACAGAGCCGCAGGGTGAAGACACACACACACACACCCTGATCAGCAGAGGGGTGGGACCAGTCCTGCAGAGCAGTCTTGCATCCTGGTGTCACGTCAGCCTTTTTAATTCCTTCCAGGAACCTGTGAGGATTTTCACCGTGCTAACAATGTGTACTCATGCATGACTCACACACTCTCTCTCACACTCACACACACGCACACACACACACACGCACACACACACACACACACACACACACACACACACACACACACACACACACTATGCCCCTCTCTTTCCTCTTCTCTCTTTGTCACCACCTCTGTTTCTCTTTCTGTCTTAATGACAGAGATCTGTGTGTTTGTGTGTGTGTGTGTGTGTGTGTGTGTGTGTGTGTTTGTGTGTGGATGTGCATGCTTGAATTAATGTTTATGTACCCGAACAAGAGTGTCTATGCACGCATCTCTTTAGCATGGTCTGTTGCTTTTCAGTTTGCCTTCATGTAGTTCTGAACACACAAATTGAGCTGCAGTGACTCCGCTCTCTGTCCAAACTCCATCATCATCTCAGGCAATCGAGTGCAGTCAATGTTTCTTTCATAAATGCTGCATTTCGCCTCATCGTAATTTCTCCTCAACCTCAGTTTGGCCAGAAGCCCCTGTATCTATAGGCTCATTCAGCACCGGGCACACAGTCGCTGAGCGTATCGCTGTCACAACGCTAAAACCAGGCATCTGCAGAAAATGTGAGCTTTTCAGGGGACGAAGAAAAGAATGCTGTTCCATTCATGGAAATTTTTTTTTTTTTCTGGAAATCACACAAGAAGGTTTTGAGAGGATTCATTAGTCACGACGACCTTCTGTTTTTGTCCCAGAGGACGAAATTATCATTTTAACTGATACAAATTACCAGTGTGACAAATCCTGCATACAAATTCTATACAGTATAAACTACACAGTTATCTTCATAATATACTGTGTTTGCAGTTAGTCTACAAGAAATCCAAGTATTTTATTGTTTTATACTAATAGGAAATTATAGGTGAACGCATCTGGGAAAAAAAGTAATTTTTAGTGTTCAAAAATTACATTATGAACAAAACAAAACCTGAAAACTAAAAACTTTAATGCACACATTTTCTCAAAGATCAGTGTTTACCAATGGTCCCCCTTTTTTTTCTTCTATTCAAAAAAAATGCATAACAATACCAACCTATCTTCTAATAACACTGTTTATATGCCACTAAATGAGATTATCAAATATGTTTTGGATGCAATTTATATGCTGAGTTGATTACATGTTTTCCAGTCCATGACTACGTTGTTGTACCACACATACATCACAGAGAGGTAGATTTAGGATACAAAATCACTTTAGTTAAGTGATTAACAGGTAAATATGTCTCACGTCACTGTGGAAATTTTATATATTCAACTAGTCTCTCCCTAACCTTGACCCAGTGTCATCAGTTGTCTAAACATAACCATAAAAAACATTAGTCATGCCTTAAGTGGTTGAAGAAGATATTACACATTATACAAAAAGGAATATATAACTGTCAGTCCACATTTTGAAGAGATGTTCATCAGGAGCATTTCTCCCCTTTGTAGATGCATTCATTAAAAAATGTTATGTTCATTTAAAAGAACAATCTGGATATATTCCTTTTCTAAATGTATTTGAGTTTTAAATTGAATATTTAAGAGAATGGGAAGAACAATATACAATTCAGTTTGATTTGACTGTGAAAATGATATGGTAACATTTTCTGCTTATTTCAAAGTTAGAGAACGACTTTAATATCCCAAAATATCAAATAGTTTCATTTAGAGCATCCTCAATGAAAAATAAACCGATTCAAGCATGAAAGCATAAGACGAAGTGAGTGTTTAAAGGCTCAGTGTAACCGATCCTCTAATAGTCATGTAGAGCAGAGAGGGAGATAGTGGTTCTGAGCAAACAGAGCAGCACTGGGGCAGAACTGGTCAAACTGGTTATTTGTAGACTCTAATGAGAGTTAAGGTTAAGGGATATCTCCGAGCCCTTCCCAACCATCAAAACTTTTCCATCCTAGAGGTTTGTTTTTTTCCCCTCTAGTATCACTCAGAAGTTGAGCCAGGTGACACATTGACGGAAATAAAACCTTCGAACGTCCAAAACCATCCTTACAATGAATATGATTATTTTTAAATACCTAACACCTATACCTAATAACTAACTACAACTACACAGTAAGAAAACTATGTAAATTTATCAAACTATATATTCAAATGAATGTGGTAAAATATCCTATAGGGCCATTACTCATGCTTGTTTAATGATTTATAGACTTGTATTAAAGCTACTGAAAGGACTGCATATAATCATCTCCACCTTTCACTTAAAAAAAAAAAGCAGTTTAGTCAATTACCTTTTGAAATGAACCATTTATCACATGACAGGCACCTGCCTTCCTCCTCCTCCATATGGGCTTTGTTTGACATGGAATGAGGCCAACAGAAGCTAAATAAAAGGCCATGGGGCTTGTTTGCTTGTAAAGACATTTAATTAAAACTTGTTGTTGAGTTTAAAAAAAAAAATAAAAAAAAATTACATGACTTATGAGAAGGTGGATCGACTGATTAAATGAGCACTCAGGTACAGCAGCAGGTTGTTAAAATGTCAAGGTGGAGAGGAGTTTTTTTTATGATCATGGCATTTGGATGTGATGTATACTGTATATACTGAATCTTTGGGGAAATAAAACAATATAAAAAATCTTGTGAGAGCTGTACGTTAGGTAACAACTGTAACACATATTTCCAACAGAGCGTGATGAGAGCGAATGTGGGTGAAGTAAAGTATGTGAAGAGCTAAATATGAGACAGCTCTGGGTCTGCTGCCAGATTCAGCTAAGATTTGGAGGTTTGGACTAGAGCTGTGACAATAAGTCAATTAATCAATTATTCAATTTAATCAATTAGTCAGCAACTGTTTTGATAATTGAATAATTGTTTCAATCATTTTTTAAGGATAAATACCAAACATTTACTTACTGCAACTTCTAAGATGTGAAACATTTCTGTGTTGTAAGTGATGGTAAACTAAAGTTATTTGGATTTTGGACTGTTGATAAGACAGAACAAAGCATCTGAAGACGTCACCATGAGCTCTAGCTCACTATTTTCTGATATTTATCAAAATGATTAACTAATAATCGAGAAAATCTTCAGCATATTAATCAGTAATGAAAAGGATCGTTATTTTCAGCCCTAGTTTACAGCACTTGGGGCAGACTTGCATAGGGGGCAGCTCATGAAGTCAGTCAGCTGATTCAGCACATATCTGACATGAGTCTAAAGCCAGGTGTTTCAGTATAAGGACATTAATGGGCCAAATACAAGATCTACTGTGTCCTAACCAGGACGTCCTGCAGTGTATCACAGTGTAGGTCAGCAGTCAATTTGCTTCTGCATCTGTCACACTGATTTCTGCCTCCTCTAGGGTCACCAATAACACAACATTAACAACTGCTTTATAGTTAAATTATCTAACTTTGACCTGCAGGACAGTAGCAGTGTAGAAATGCTACATGCTGGGTTCACAGTAGCAGTCTAGTTGAGTCTCCTGGCCTTTAGTTTAACTTGTGTGTCATTGACTTTTCACCCTTGCCTCTTCCACAGTTAACTTCAGACTTCATAAGGATCTTTTGAATCAGTGTGTTGTGTATTTATGTATTGATTAAACAATCATAATCTGTATCATTGCTGGAGAAGCTGTGAGTTTTTGTTGCATACATTTCAGCTATAGTTTTATAAACTAAACACCTA